>NC_064630.1:323501806-323661806 GCF_023864275.1 Schistocerca cancellata | reverse complement strand
TGTGTGTGTGTGTGTGTGTGTGTTGGGGGGGGGGGGGCGGCATGTGCGCACACCTCTTTTTTTACTGATGAAGGCTATGACCAAAAGCTTTAGGTGAGTGTCTTTTGATTGACACTGTTTGCAACTTACTGTGTCTTCTTTACAGTAAAGTAGCAATCCATCTCTTGCTACATTATTGATATTCCTACCTGGATTTTCCATTGTTTGGTTTTTAATGGCAGAAATACTGTGTTTGGAGTCTTAACTTGACACTCCAAGCGAGGGATGCTGTGGGCAACAGCTGCATATGCCACCACTTACAGCTTCCCTTTGCTTGAATTGTCATGTTAAGGTTACACATCCTGTAAAGCATTCAGTGAAATCCATTGTTCTACATAATGAGAACTACAGTTATATTTCTTCACATCATACCAAACTGTCAAGTTTCACTACAGTATATTATTAAAAAGAAAAACCTCTTTCTCAAATATTGTATCTGCTATTAGTCTACACATATTTTAATTTTACTGCTTTTTGGCTGCTGAGCTTAAGAAGGGGTTGTATTAGATAAGATATTCTGTAAATAATGTAGGCTGTGCCAAATTTGTGTAAATCCACCATAGGACTATAAATTGAATGGTTTCTGATACAAAATATGATTGTGCCTCTCTTGCTTTACTCATTACAAAGGATCTTAACTTTTCATTTGTTTTGACGGTTCCATAAAGAAACTGAAGAAATATTAAACAGTGTCCTCAAAAGTATCATTGACTGGTTTTCTGCAAATGGTCTTATCCTTAATTTTAGAAGGACACAAAATATTCCTTTCTTCATGTCTTGGGGTACTACACCAATAATAAGTGTAGCACTTGATGAGGAAATAATAAATAGGCTGGACACTTCAAAATTCTTAGATGTCCATATTGATGAGGATTTAAACTGGGAAAATCACATTTTGTAACTACTAGAACAACTTAGTCCAGTCACATTTGGACTTAGAATCAATGCAAATCTGAGTAAGAGACAAATCAGTAAGTTGCTATATTTTCATTCTACAATGCCATTTGGAATATTGTTCTGGGGTACCTCATCTTTAAGAAAGAAAGTCTTCATTTCTGAGAAACCTCCTGCTGTAAGAATATTATGTGCTGCTCACCCATTATCATCTTGTAGACACCTCTTTAAGGAATTGGCCATTTTTTCTACTGCTTCACAGTATATTTATTCCCACATGAAGTTTATTATAAATAATCACTACGGTTTGAAAGGAACAAGTACATAATTGTTATACTAGAAGGATATGGCATTAATTTTTCCACATTAAGGTTGTTTTTAGTACAGAAAGGGATCCACAGTGCTGCAACTAAACTTTTTGATAGCTTACCCAGTGAAATAAAATGTCTGACAGATAGTAAAGTAAAATTTGAAAACAAACTAAAAAAGTTTCTCTTTGTCAGCTGCTTCTGTTCTGTAGGGGAGTTTCTACTACTGTAATGTGTAAAAGGTGGTGGGTAGGAATAACTAAGTCTCAAATCTCTCTCTCTCTCTCTCTCTCTCTCTCTCTCTCTCTCTCTCTCTCTCTCTCATTGTGTGTGTGTGTGTGTGTGTGTGTGTGTGTGTGTGTGTGTGTGTCACAATGTAGGTAAGCTACTGGCTTGCAGTAAATTGTGGACTACAAGACAAAATGTTTCAGATCGTGTTAAAAAATGCTTACTAAAAGATCTCTTAACTTGAAAATGCCTTAATTTTTGTAAAGCATAACTGAGGCATACAAATTTAATAGCTGTGTCTTGTAACATTATTACATGTTTTTGTCAAATTACCCCAATTTGTGTATATGATGGTTTGGACATGTACAAAAAATAATTAGAAAAATGTTATCAATATGCAGAACAGAGAAGAAAGTTTTTTAATTGCATTTAAGTTGTGGCAGTTTATCACTGTTCAGCAGTTTTTCATCAGATCAAGACTTAAGAAATAACAGTGTGCTTATTTCACTCTCAGTGCTTGATACAGTTCCAGTGAGACCACACAGTTGAATGACATATTTTATCTTATTTAGAGCATACTGCATGCTGACAAAGTACCAGTCGAAATGTGATTTGATGATGAATTTCCATGACTGAGATTTTAATTCTCCCTTTGGTTCACTTCATACTAAATTGATGGTTTTCATATCTGTAGCTGCTGATAGTTCTTCAAGACTTGGACCTCACATTGCTTACATTGGGCCACTTTGTAATGGTTCTTTTTCCCATATGGCATTTCTGCAACAACAGTACAGTAGTTTCTTCATTTATGCAAGACATTGATCTCAGTCCCATGTTGTTAAATGATATCTGCCCTTCAATCCACTTCTCCAGAAATGGTTACCAATTTGATTTTGAATGCCTGACTGTAGCAAAGGCAAATGTTAAGTTACATTTGTCCAGACCTCAGTAGTGATTCTTTAAAACATGTGTTAACAAAACTGGAGAAACTGTTTCTATATTTGAAGCTGTTAAAGGAATTCTGTCATTTGATGTTGATGTGAATTCTGGTACTACTGGCTGATTTAACATTTAACCACCTGGAAAATTTTACTGAAACTGTTAACTTGCATCTGTGCCACTGTAAGTTGGTGTGAAGTTTTATAAGTAGGTTTTCAAAGATTTTGGCCTTTTCTTCTGTGCTACAGAAATATAGTGCCTGTATTTTTTGGTACCATGTCTTCATGTAGTTTTGGTACCATGTCTTCATTAAATCTGATGCTGTTGGATGTCTTAATTATTTCTACTTTTTGCACTAAGATATCGAGGTATGCGGTTTGCATTTGGTGATTTTGAGAGGACTAGAACAAATCGCCTCTGTCCATAGTTCAATTTTGAATTGTTTCTACTACAAAGTGGGACTAAGTGCAAGTGTACATTATTTTGATGACAAGATTTGCAGGTCCTGAATATATTATTTTTAATGTTGATACTATCATTAATAGGTATTCTTAGTAAGATAATTTATAGGAATAGTGGCTTGCTTCTAATTTTAAGATCATTATAGCCTATCTAATCATAATTAGGTAGACAGATTGACACAACTGTAGTGACTTATATTACCAAATGATTTTCACAGCAACTGATATGTTAAACAAGTAGTGAATCAGGAGAGTTCGTTTTATGAGAACAAAAAAATGATCAGAATTAAATATCCCACTGTACGGTGCAAAATATTGTCCTGCCACAGAGTAATAAAAGCAATTATACTTGTGAGCAGACAGTTTTCTAATTTTTGAAAATAAAGTAATTTGGTTCTAAAACATCTTATCTTTGTTATAGACAAAATATAAATGAGTGTATTATATTTGGATTAGAAATGTGGCCCCCATTAATAGGTATGGTTGTGTAGTTTTATTAGACTCAGTGAATGGAGGGTCTGTTGTGTAAGTACTGTGCTGACACAAAGGCTAATGTCAACAGACAGTTAGTTATTCAGTTGAATATACTGTAGTGTGTGTTATGGAACTGCTATTCATTCATGACATTATTTTCATCTGAAATTGTTTACCACATCTCTTTTAAACACAAGAAGTGTCAAATTTACTCTCTCCTCTTCTTGGCCATTTCTTTCTCATTAATAGCTTTTCAGCTAGAAGTCCAGTGCCCTTGTGTTTCTAAGAGGTTGCACAGTAGGAAAGACAATGAAGGAACAACTTTAAAATCCATTTTTGGCCATCCATATGTCGATTTTCCATTGTTCCTGTCTGTTACAGAAGGTGAAAGCCAGGTTGGATTCTTTGAAAAGGACATAGCCAGTTTCTTTCACCATCCCAGCTCGGTTAGAATTTGTTTCCATCTCTAATGACCTATTCATTACACAGGGTATTAAACTCAAACCTTCCTTCTCATCATTTTTGAACATAAAAATCAAACATATTTAAGAACAGCATATCTCGTTTCGTAGCAGTCTGAGACTTTCACATACTGTTTATTTCAGTGTTCTGTAGAGTGTGTTGTTACTTCCAGCATTGGACACTTACATACCATTCCATATATGCTGTCACATAGCAGTATGCTAAAAGATTATTTTTTATAAATGTTTCCTCTTTCATTTAATAACACTATTTTTTTCGTTTTTACTGATAATTAGCTGCAGACCCTTAGGTTACTTGTTACATACCACTGCTATTCTTGACCATCCATTGGCATTTAATATTGTAATCTTGTGTTACATCCCTTTCAAAATTGCAATAAATCAACTAATGACATCCACCTTCCAAGAAGACACAAGTAACATCTCTATCTTACAGTGTAACTTGATAAACAAATGTTGTTGGTTTTTTCATTTACTCATTATTAAATGCTCCTTCCCGTTGCATTCATGTATCAAGATGGGAAGAGTGATTGTTTAAACACTTTTGTGCTTATTGTATTGAGTCTAACTGATCTTGTCCTTGCGATCTCAATGGGATGACGCATAAGGGGTCATAATATATTTGTAGGTTCATCACTTAAGGCTGGACCTTGAAACTTTGTAACTAGGCCTTCTGGAGATAGTTCACATTTATCTTCAAGCATTTGTCAGTTTAGCATCTCTCTGACACTCTTCCACGGTTTAAAACCTGTGACCATTGTGCTGCTGTTCTCTGTATATGTTTAGTATTCCCTGTTAATCCTACACTCATGCTCATAAATTAAGGATAATGCTGATACATGGTGAAACAATGATCTGGTGGGTGGTTTGCGGGTTTAAATCACCTCGGGGTATGACCATGCAATGCATTTAACCTGCAGTTGTCGCACGGTGGCGCTGGCAGCAGTCCATATATGCAGAAGTGTGTTGGTGCATGACAGAGTACGGTGCAGCGAGTAAGTGTGCAGACGTTTTCAGATGTGCTAATGGTGACTGTGTGTTGAAAATGGCTCAGAGAACACATATTGGTGACGTTATGAGGGGTAGAATACTAGGATGACTGGAGGCTGGTCAAACACAGTATGTCGTGCCACAAAGTGTGATCTCAAGAGTATGGCAACGATTCCAGCAGACAGGAAACATGTTCAGGTGCTACAGTATGGGACGTCCACAGTGTACACCACCACAAGAAGGTCAATATCTCACCATCAGTGCCCGCAGACGGCCATGGAGTACTGCAGGTAGCCTTGCTCAGGTCCTTATCACAGCCACTGGAACAGTTGTCTACAGACGCACAGTCTACAGACGACTGAACAGACATGGTTTATTTGCCCGGAGACCTGCAAATGCATTCCACTGACCTCTGGTCAAAGGAGAGCCTGTAAAGCCTGGTGTCAAGAATACAGTACATGTCATTGGAACAATGGTCCCAGGTTGTGTTCATGGACGAGTCCAGGTATAGTCTGAACAGTGATTCATCTGCCGTGAACCAGGAACCAGAGACCAACCCGTTAATGTCCTGGAAAGGGACATGTATGGAGGTCGTGGTTTGATGGTGTGGAGTGGGATTATGATTGGTGCACGTACACCCCTGCATGTCTTTGACAGAGGAACTGTAACAGGTCAGGTGTATCGGGACGTCATTTTGCACCAGTATGTCCGCCTTTTCAGGGGTGCAGTGGGTCCCCACCTTCCTCCTGATGGATGATAACGCATGGCCCCACTGAGCTGCCATCATGGAGGAGGACCTTGAAACAGAAGATATCAGGTGAATGGAGTGACCTGCCTCTTCTCCAGACCTAAACCCCATTGAGCACGTTTGGGATGCTCTCGGTCGACGTATCACTGCACGTCTTCAAACCCCTACAACACTTCAGGAGCTTCGACAGGCACTGGTGCAAGAATGGGAGGTAATACCCCAGCAGCTGCTCGACCACCTGATCCAGAGTACACCAACCCGTTGTGCGGCCTGTGTACGTGTGCATGGTGATCATATCCCATATTGATGTCGGAATACATGCACAAGAAACAGTAGCGTTTTGTAGCACATGTGTTTCGGAACAGTTTTCTCAACTTATTACCAATACCATCACTTACAGATCTGTGTCGTGTGTGTTCCCTATGTGCCTATGCTATTAGTGCCAGTTTTGTGTAGTGCCACGGTGTGTGGCACCACATTCTGCAATTATCCTTAATTTATGAGCACGAGTATTTGGTATGGGTTTCCACACACTAGAGTGACTGTGTGTATGTGATTGTTCCATTTCATTTCTCTACATCCAGGTACGTGTGTGAGTTGACTGATTCCATTTGTTGTGTTGATACTGTAGTCAAAGGATACTGTGGTTTTTTCCCCCCCATTTTGTGAAATGCCAAATCTTACAAACCGAGCGAGGTGGCGCATTGGTTAGCACACTGGACTCGCATTCGGGAGGACGACGGTTCAATCCTGTCTCCGGCCATCCTGATTTAGGTTTTCCGTGATTTTCCTAAATCCTTTCAGGCAAATGCCGGGATGGTTCCTTTCAAAGGGCACAGCCGATTTCCTTCCCCGTCCTTCCCTAACCCGAGTTTGCGTTCCGTCTCTAATGACCTCGTTGTCGACGGGACGTTAAACACTAATCTCCTCCTCCAAATCTTACAACTCTGAACATTTAAGGTATGTTTCAGTCTTTGCATCGCACTGAAATTTTATCAAGATCTGGCTGAATATTGGTGCAGCTTTTTTCAGACTGTACTTCATTATATGTAACTGTCATCTGGAAAGAGTCTTGGGTTTACTGTTATTACTGTCTACAAGTTCGTTTATATATGACATGAACAGCAAGGGTCCCATCACACTTGCCTGGTGCACACCCAAAGCTATGTTTACATCTTGTCTGTCCATGACCTCCATCCAAGACACAATGATGGATCCTCCCTACCAAGTAAGCCCCAATCCAGTCATAAATTTCACTTGATACCCCTTATGTTCATACTTTCCATAAGCATAGACATAGTATTTAGTCAAATGCTTTTTGGAAGTCAAGAAATGCTGCATATATCTGAGCACCTTGATCCATGACTTTCAGGATGTTAGAGTGCGAGTTGCATTTCACATGATCAATGTTATCAGAAACTGTGCTGACTGGCGTAGAGGAGGTAATTCTGTTCAAGATACAGCATTGTGTTTGACCTTAGCACATGTTCTAAAATTCTACAGTAATGGATGTTGAGGATATTGGATGGTAGGTTTGTGGAACACTTGTGCTGCTTCTCTTATAGAGGGTGGTGACATTTGCTTTCTTCCAACTGCTGTGCACAGTTTTTTGTTTGAGGGATAGACACTATATTGTGGTTAAAATAGGAGTTTACTCAGCCACAAATTAGGTACCCAGTCTGACAAGAATTATGTTTGTTCTGGAGCATTGTTCAATTTTAGCAATTTCAGTTGTTTCTCAAGACCACTAACACTATTATTTATGTTACTCATCCTTGCAATGGTGCAAGAATTTTTATTTGTAAAGAAAGAGTTGAAAAGTGAGTTAAGCATTTTTGCTTTCACTTTCCTGTCCTAAATTACAGTTCCTGACTCATGTATTTTTCTATTTAGTTATTTTATTTATTATATGACTAGTAACATATCACATGCAAAAACATGTCTCATCCTTTAGTGTCTGGACACTAATTTTGGTAACACTAACATTTTGTACGCATGACCAGAATTTCTTTGAATCTTTTGATAATATCCTGCTAAGGTAGTCATTGAAGGCTTCACACGTTGTCTTCTTGACAATCAAATGCATTTCATTCAGCATCTCTCTCTCTCTCTCTCTCTCTCTCTCTCTCTGTGTGTGTTTGTGTGTGTGTGTGGGGGGGGGGGGGGGGGGGATTTCTATCTTCCACTATCTACGTACATACACACAGTGAACTATTATTTTAAACTTGAGTCACACTTCTGTCAAGGACTAAATTTTTAAAGTTCCTCATCAATCTATTGCACTACTGCTTCTTTATCTACTTTGCTGAACACTTAAATCTTTCTAATTGATTTAGCTGCCTTCTGTGCTTAAGCACTCATTGTTGCTACAACTGCCTCATGTTAACTGATACAAGTATCGATGTGTACGTCCTCAAAGAGCTCAGGTCCATTTGTTGCCATTAGCTCCAGTATATTTCCATGATGAGTGGACTTCAAAAATTTTCTGTTGAATGTTAGATGATTGAAGTCTCCACCAATGTTGACAGTATGATTGTGGGATTTATTAGCAAACTGAGGTTTCCCCCAAATTTTTTGGGGATGAGTTTGATGGTTGAAGGTTCTTGTCTGCTGCAAAAAATACACCATCTCCATTTTCTATTAGCCAATCCTTATGGCATACACTTAAAATTTCCGTAAAACTCTCACAGCTATCAATGTAAGAGATTAACACAACTACTTGCCAATCTGTTATAAAGAGAAATGTGAAAGAAGACTTGAATAATATGATATATCTGCTGAGAATTTAATTGGTAGTGTCAAATTATTATTGTGTTCCTCCGCAATGTTTCATAGCAACTTGATGTTGACGAACATCTTCAGAAAATTCGGCTATTCATTCAACAATGGAAAATTTACTAGGAGATAACAATAACAATATATATTAGGAAAGAGCAGTACTTACCACAAAGAGGAGGCATTGAGCAGCAGACATGCACACTTAGAAGTAGGCAAGGATATTATTTAGCCATTTGGGCAGAGCTCTTCATCAGATGAAGAAAAATACAAAGGTGTGTGTGAGTATTTCTTCATTTGATTAGGAATTGTGCTCAACAAATTAAGAATACTAAACAGTATATTTTTTAATTTGCCTCTCTGATGCTGAACATCTCATTTCTGGATGAACAGTAATCTATCCTAATTCAGCTGCTCATTAGTCAGATTTGTGGAGACTTTGACAGTTTAATTTGAATTGTCCTTTGGGTATGATTTATTCATCTCTGATATGCTTCTAATAATGTTTTTGCTCTTCATTTTACAGAATGCCAATCCAGGCTCCCCAGTGGACTGAGTTTTTGTCATGTCCTGTATGCTGCAATGAATTTGATGCTACTCTTCGTAGTCCAATCAGCTTGGGATGTGGACATACTGTGTGCAAGACCTGTCTCTCCAATTTACACAGGAAGCAGTGTCCCTTTGATCAGGTATAGTATTTCTGGCTTTCCATTGATATTAAAAAAGTTGTATTTTACTACAAAACTCCTAAATTGATAACATTACATTCCGTGATAGAGACTGTGTGCTATATAAGATCTTCCATGAAACACAGTTGTGTTAGTACTGGTGCATGCAATGGAACCATAATATGGAATGACTAGCATATTTTTCCTATCAGTGTAGTGGATGGCGTGGTTTTGCCTGGAGTGTTGGCTCAGTGTAGGAGTGCAGCAGTTGATTTGAATCTCTGAGAGTTTCAATTAGACACCTTTAGCAGTGGGCTGAACATTTAGCACATATGTATTTAATTGGCTTCCAGTCCAGAAACCACAAAGGCATAGAAAAATAATGGGCATATGCACAACTTGACTGGCATGCCCAGTGGTGGTGACACATTTTCAGCTGCATTCTGTTCAGACCTGTCCTGCAGCAAAGGGTCCATAGGTATTAGTTCATTCTGTATTTACTTCATTGTGTTACCATTTATTGTTGAATGGTATAGCAGGTAAACACAAATTGTGGTGGTTATGGGTTTCCCTTCATACAGTATGTGATCTCAGTTGTTAACAGTTTGAAAACCAGGCAATCCATCTGGCATATTTCAGCAGGATAATGCTTAGTTACATCTAGTGGAGAATATGAAAGATTTTTTTAAAGTTGTTTAGTCATCACCACCTCCCCATTCTTCCCATTTGCAGTACATGTCACCCATTGAATGTATTCTGGGTAATGATGTTGTGGTCCTCAGTCAACCTCTGTTCATTCTTTATAGTCCTGTGAACAAACTGCTGTGCTAGAAATTTCACAAGAAAATATTTTAACCCTCTTTGATTTCATGTCCTCACATTTACTGGTTCTTACTGCACCATGAGAGTTTTTCATATCTTATTGACTGAATCACTTGAGTTAGAATGTGTACAGTTTGCTAATAGTAAGTTAGTGTACATCTGTAGAGTATCAAAATAAGGAAAGATGGGTGAAACATCCATTGATGCTGCAATTAAAGAATAGCTACTTTTGCAGTTTTAGGATTGATAGTGCATTGCCTTAAGCTAGAGAACAAATAGTGTAGATAGAAAATAAAGATGGGACAATCTTGAGCCAGAGCAGAAGAGAAACAGCAGAATTTGTCGCAGGAGAAATAATAGTGGATTATATCAGACTAGTACTGTAACAGAAGGCAGGCAGTGAGCTACACGATAGTGAGGGAATGGAAGTTAAATTAAAATCACATCAATGGTAAGAACTTAAGGCAGAGCTCCAGTTAATTTATTTAAAGACATGGCAGTGGTTAGGACATTAAAGACATAGCTCCAGTTCAGTTCAGGGATAGCAAGTAATTGACTGTGACCTGTTCAGAGGACAATCACATGAAGTTATTTAGGGAAACCCAGGAAACCTTATACAATTACAGCCAGAAAGATGACTGAATCTGATCTCTCCTGACTGTGAGCCTAGTAATTACACTACACCATCATTTGGCAAGCTTAGCGAATCGTAAATAAGGAAGAAAATTTTAGAGAAGTACACCAAATGTCAGAAAAGGAATGGAAGTAGTATAATAAATAAAAACAGTGATGGGAGATACAATCAAAGGGATAAGAATGAGAAACTGGAATATACAGTGAAATGAACAAGAATAACAAAAGGTAAAAAAGGAGAAGGTATGCAGCTAGGGACCTAAATTTCTTAAAGTAAAAAACACTCTCAGCAGCAAAGTTTACTTTGAAGAATAGTGAGTGCTGGTAAATACGCTGACAGTGAACAAATCGGAACACCAAAAAATAATTTATGCCGAGTAATGCAACTTTGGGAATACATTATTAATGTAAGCATTAGATAAGTCATTGCAAATGTGAATGCTGGTACATTAATAAACAGTGTAACTGCCAGAATGGTAAATGCAAACATGCACTCATTGTTGGTCTGGTGCCAAATGTCAGTTTGTGGGATGGAGTTACATGCCTGTTGCACTTGATTGGTCAATACAATGACAGTTGATGCTGGTTGTGGATGACATAGGGTTTGTCGTCCATTGGTATTCCATATGTGCTCGAATTGAGATGGATCTGGTGATTGAGCAGGCCAAGGCATCATGTCACCACTCTGTAGTTTCCATTTAGTTACAACACGGGTATGTGCACAAGAGTTACCTTGTTGGAAAACAAGAATGCTGTTTACGAATGACAGCTCAGTCGATCAAATCACCAGACTGACATACAATTTTGCAGTCAGGGTGATCAGTATAACCACGAGAGTTCTCCTGCTGTCATATGAACCCGCACGCCAGACCATAATTCCAGGTGTAGGTCCACTGTGTGTAGCACACAGAAAGGTTGGGTGCAGGTCCTCACCTGGCCTCCTCCTAACCAAGACATGGCCATCACTGGCACCAAGGCAAAACCAGCTTTCATCAGAAAACACAACAGACCTCCACCTTGCCACACAGCGATCTCTTGCTCGACACCACCGAAGTCGCAAATGATGGTGGTTCGAGGGCAGTGGAATGCACGCTACAGGGCGTCTGGTTGGAACTGTCCTTGAAATAACTGATTTGTAACAGTTCATTGTATCAGTGTGATGGCAACTGCTGTGCGAATATCTGCTGCAGATGCAGTATGATGCGTCAGAGCCATTCGCCAAACACGATGGTCTTCGCTCTTTGTAGCGGCGTGTGCCCATCTGGAGCCTGGTCTTCTTGCGACTGTACATTCTCGTGACCACCACTGCCAGCAATCAAGTTATGGTAGCTCTATTCCTGCCAGTTTTTTGCACAATGTCACAGAAGGAACATCCGGCTTCTCGTAGTCCTATTAGGCAACCTCATTACAATGCAGTAAGGTGTTGATAATGGCGTCTCTCTCGCTTTAAATACATTCTTGATTATCATTAGCTCACCACATCCAATCTCAAAGATAAGTAATGCTCATGACTGTTACAGCAAGTATTTGAAGCAAATCTGATTTGTATCCAACTTAAATTGGAAGGAACACACAGAAAATGGTGTGGGGAAGGCTAACCAAAGACTGCGTTTTATTGGCAGGGCATTTAGAAAATGTAACAGATTTACTAAGGAGACTGCCTACACTATGCTTGTCCGTCCCCTTTTAGAATATTGCTGTGCGTTGGGGGATCCTTACCAGATAGGATTGACGGAGTTCATCATCGAAAAAGTTCAAAGAAGGGCAGCAAGTTTTGTATTATTGTGAAATATGGGAGAGAGGGTCACTGAAATGATACAGGATTTGGGCTGGACATCATTAAAACAAAGGTGTTATTTGTCACCATGGAATCTTCTCACAAAATTCCAATCAGCAACTTTCTCCTCCAAATGTGAAAATATTTTGTTGACACTGACCTACATAGGGAGAAAAGATCACCACGATAAAATAATGGAAATAAGAGCTGGTACGGAAAGCTATAGGTGTTCGTTCTTTCTGCACACTTTACAAGATTGGAATAATAGAGAATTGTTAAGGTGGTTCGATGAACCCCTGCCAGGCACTTAAATGTGATTTGCAGAGTGTCCATGTATATGTATCCACTACTAGTGCCACTCTTATATGTCTAGCATGAAATTTGAATAGACGTCATCTTTAAGATATAGAAACACACTCACCAACTTTCGTCTGTGTTGCACAATTCATCCGTGGTGTTGCCTTTTTTGTCAGTGTATAAAGCATTTTGAATATCATAGCTTTTATCCAAATTTTGTGTTTATTATTGAACACTGGAAAATCCAGGATGTAAATTAGTGACAGTATTATAAAAAGGATGGACTGCTACTCACCATATAGTGGAGATGCTGAATCACAGATAGGCACAGCAGAAAGAATGCTGAACAAGTAGTTTTCAGCCAAAAGGTCTTCTTTTAATGTAGACAAGACACACACACTCACACTAGCACAACTCACACGCACATGACAACTGTCTGCGGCTGCTGAGGCCAGACTATTTGTATTTATTATTTATATTTATATGTATTATTGTATTGTTTAAATTTATCATTTTATTTATGTACTGAAATAATAATTGACACATGGTTAATAGATATAAAATTGGTAACTAATTAAGAATGTTTAACATTTTAATTTGTTAATAAATATAGCAGTCAAACCTAAGATCATTTTTAGCAAGAATCAAACCAGTGACCCTGTATTTATAAGACTAGAATTCTTTGAACTTAACTACAGGCGGCTATGTTGAAAAAGGCTAAAAGCTATTTACTTAACAATGCTAAGAAATCTTCAAAGTTGATTTTTCGAGTATTTTTGAAAAGTGCATTGTATTGCTTTAGGGTAACTATGAAGAAAATCAAAATTTGCCAGTTCGCCCATGTCAGGGCAGGTGATAACTATGCACATAAAGAAATAATATATGTTGTTTGACAACTCAGCAGTGTAGCGACATTGTGAATTAGATCACAACGAAATGAACTATGTTTTGTTCTCTCAAAAAGTTACCTACATCCATACTCTATAAGCCGTCATATGGTTTGTAACAGAGTGTATTTCCATGTAGAGTTCCAGTTGGTAGAATTTGTTCCTTATTAGTGCTGGTTCTCTCTCGTCTTGGATTGAGAGGTCGTTCCATCCTCTTACTGGAGTAATAATTTTACTTGTAAACCAACAGTAAGTAATTAAACTTAACTTGTAAATAAACCAACTTGCTTAGTTCATTTTTCAGTTTTTAATGGTGGTTCTTTTTTGTCATCTGCTCGCTAATACGTCCAGAAAATTAAATTGCGCATTGCTCTCTTTCTCCACTGTAAATTGAATTTTTGGATGGATTCATATTATTGAGATTACCAAGAATACATCCAACTGCTCTTCACCACATGTATGTACTGCGAAGTTATCACCCAAGTAGCGATAAAACTTGAGTGGTCCTGTACTGTTTGTTTGGATTCCCCCTGTTAAGAAATCACTGTAAACAAATTAGCAACAGCTGGACTAAGAGGGCTGTCCATGGCCTCCCCATCAATTTGCTTGTAAGATTCATTGTTGTCCTAAAAATAGGTTGTAATGAGACAATGTCTAAATAAAGCTACTATATCAATCAGAAATTGTATTCTGTTTGTGAAATGGCTTCATTCGCAGGAATCATTGTAAATAAAAAAACAATATAAAAACTGAAAAGTATATCAACCTGGGCCCATGTTCATGTCTTTTAGTGACTCCAAAATTATTGCTGAGTTTTTAGTGTAAGAGTCAGTTCTACCAATGTAGAGTGACAGCATTGAGGCTATATATCTGGTCACTTTGTGGGTAGGAGGTCTCAAAGGAATCTCTAGCTTGTGCACTTTGGTAAGCCATACCATCTGGGTGGGTAAGCTTCTGTCTTGCAGAGTTGTTTCTTATTATTCAAAGAGAAAGTACACACTTCTAGTAGTTGATTGGTAATTCTTAAAACTTCTGTTGGAAACAACTTTTTATTTTTATTTTTTATCAGTAGTAAGATGCAAGAGATCCTTAGATAATCTCCATTCTTCATCTCAACTGTGACATTACATTACCTCTGTCATTGGTAAGGATGTTCTACATCTACATACATACAGGCTCTGCAAGCCAGCATATGGTGTGTGGCGGAGTAATATTAACTTCTTTTCCTGTTCCATCTTAAAATATAATGAGAGAAAAACCACTTTTTTTCCTTACATGAAATGTAAGTTGGTAGTTCTCTTAGATTTTCTCAGTAGTTTTCCATGAAAAGAATGTCATCTTCCCTCCAGTGATTCTCACACGAGCTCAGGAAGCATCTATGTATTGCTCACGTGTTGATTGAACCTAGTTGTAATGAATGTAGCAGCTTCCCTCTGTATTGCAGCAGTGCCTCGAATCCAACATGGTGGGAATCTCAAACATTTGAGCAGTACTCAAGAATGGGTCACACTAGTGTGCTATACACCATCTTCTTTACAAATGAACCACACTTTCCTAAAATTCCCTCAGCAAACCAAAGTTTACCATTTGCCTTCCCTACTATTATCCTTAGGTGCTTGTTACGTTTCATATAACTTCACATTGTTATGCCTAGAAAGGTAATCAATGTGACTTTGTCAAGCAGTTTGCTACTAATGCTGTATTCCAACATGATAGTATTGTTCTTTCGGTTCATCTGCATTAACTTATTACACCAACTAGAAATTTTGTGTTAGTCATATAGTGTTCTTCTACAGTCACTCCAACAATGACACATTCCTATTGCTGCTCATCTTGTTTGTCAGATCATTTATGCACATAAAGAATAAGAGCGGTCTCATCCCACTTCCATTGGCCACTCCTGATGATACTGTTGTCTCTGATGAACACTCACTATTGAGGACAGTGTACTGGGTTATTTTGCATAAAAAGTCTTTGAGCCACTCACATACGTGGAAACCTTTGTTAACAGTCTGCAGTGGAGCACTGTGTCAAATGCTTTACAGAAATCTAGGAATATAGAATCTGCTGTTCCCATTCATCCATAGTTCACAAGATATGTGAGAAAAGGCAATCTGAGTTTTACTTGAGAACTATTTTCTAAATCCACGTCAAGGAAATTTATTATTTCGAAATGAGAATATTTTCAAGAATTCTGCAGCAAACCCATTTTAAGGATGTGGGTCTGTGATTTTGCAGGTCTTTGGGCGAGAGATTTGTGACAATGACAAGCTAATGAAGGGGCCAATGCAGTAGAGGACACTCTGTGAAACAGAATTGGGGCTGTAGATGGTGACTTGCTTGCTTTTAACTGTTTCAGTTGCTTCTCTACACCAGGGATGCCTATTATTATGCCCTTCATACGGAGTCTGTGCGATGGTCAAACGACAATATGTTTGTACAATCCTCCTGTATAAATGATTTCTTAAACGATTGGCGCACCATATTGGTCAAGAGAAGTGATTGAATAGAAGCCTTTGACCTGCTTAGCGATTTTATGTAGGGTCAGAATTTTCTTGGTTTCTCAGCTAGATCCATTGCTAAGATATGATGGTGGTAGTTGTATGCACCATGCATCAGTCTTTTTACAGATGCACGGTTCTGTGCTATCTTTGTCTGTCATCATTTGTGCATTTTCATTTGACCCAAGAGTGCAACAGTCTTCGCTTCTTCTGCATTTTCCAAATTTTGTTATTAAACCACAGTGGGCCTTTTCTGTACTTAATCCACTCATTCTGCACATACTTCCCTAGAGTGTGATTCACAATCCATCTAAACTTTGCCCATAATTCCTCTGCTTCCATCATACTTAAAGATCTCCGTTCACTGTCTAAGTGGGATGCTAGTAACAGCAAAAGTACTCTCTTAGCTTTCTTGATTGATTTATTAACTTTATTAACCATCAGCGCAGTGATATTGTGGTCTCTAATCCGTGTCCCTATACTGACACCGCTGATAAGGTAAGGTTTGTTTGAAGCTTTAAGGTCTAAAATATTTCCACTTCATGTGGGCTGTTGAACTAGCTGCTGAAGCCTGTTTCTGGAAAACGTGTTCAAAACTAGTTCACATGACACTATCTGTCAGTACCACCCATAATGAATCCGTAGACATTCCAGTATATACAATCACTTTAACAAATGTTGTATTATGGGGGTATTTCTGTGCTACATGCATAGACTTTCTTTGAATGTCTTTAAAACTGTCACGGTGGAACTGGGTAGCTGGTAAAAACGTCTGATAACTGTGTTCTGGTAAAAACGTCTGATAACTGTGTTCACCTAGACCTGTTACAAGCTACCAGATAACATCACTGTCAGACTCACTGTAGACACAATCCTTGTGTCGACTGCAATGAACACTCGCCTTCCTATGGCTTCTAATCTGTCTTTTCGATATACGTTCCATGCCTTGCACAGTATTTCAGCGCTTTCTACTTCAGGCTTCATCCAGCTCTCAATTTTAAGAATAATTTGAGCACAACAACTTTGCTGGAGGGCAGTAAGTTGAGGAACTTTGTTATAAATACTTCAGCAATTTACTTTTCAAATTTTGACAGATGAACTTTACTTTGTATGCATTCTGATTTCACTGTTTGCATATGGCAGGAACATCTTAAATAGTATGTACCGCATTTACCATTAAATATCATCTTCCCATCTGTGGCCATCATATTAGATGGCCTGTGCTTAGCTGGGTGGTGACGATGGGGAGAGCCCTTGATTAGCATAGGTTGCATCAGGGCAGATGTTTCGCTCATGAAACATACTAAATTATACCAAAACAATGGCAGTTCTCATCTGGCTGTCTCATCAGACAGGTATGCAAAATTCAATGCAGATAGTTACAAACCTTCTGCTTTTTCTACCCTGGCTACCCCACGTGAAGAGGGACAATGCAGACGTCTTTGAGTGGAACTTAAGTTATCCAATGCTTAGTACATAGTCGAACTGTTGGGGATTCATTTTACTGTGACAGAGCCATTATATTTATGGAATCATTGCAAAAAATGTGTAGCTGATTGCTGTTGATTAAAGCCTCCTTTGTTCCACAATCTTCAGCTCTTCAGTCATGGAAACAACTGGGTGACAGACTAGTGATCATTGCCTCACTCATAACTTTGAATATAGTCTAAGGAATCATTTTTCATAGAGATGTTACACTCTGAACAGATGACAAGCTGTATGCTAATCTCGAGTGAAACGAAGAACTTTTGTCCTGTGCGTCCAAAAAGGTCCCAAGGTGCCTTTATGTTAGCCTTTAAAGGGAATGTACTCCTGGAAACATAGTCACAGTGTACAGGTGTGGCATGAAATCTTAAGTCCCACTACCTGTCTGGTGCTTTGAATGAATGATTATGCTTTGGTGATAGGTCATCCTGCTGCACAGTGGACCCAAATGGTAGGACTGAAGGCGATCATCCCATGAAGATAGTCCTTGTGAACAACCATCTTTGTGTGTCAGTTGTGCAGAACACGGTCCCCCACACAAGTTCACTGGTTTGCCCAGTCTTCAAGAAAGAAAAGAAAATTGAGTAATATAAATATATTCTTGTCTGACACATACTAAGGGAAAATCCTGTTGATATGATGACCAATATTGCGAAAGTAACAGCCTTCACTCTCCTATTTAAATTTTTTCCCAACTAGTTCTTCCACTGTCCTCCTGTGTTGTGGTTCCTACGACACTGTTTTTGGGAACCACTTCTCGCACCTGGTCGGAGGAGCAGCTTCTTCCTCCGTCATCTGCTAGTGATGAGTGCTGCTTGGGAAACCTCTTCCTGGAAATGTGGATCAGAGACCCAACACCAGTCAATGACTGAAGGAGCCACAGCCTGTAGCTCTAAGGGTTGACCACTAATCTGTCCTCACGCTCACTGCAGATGGGACCTCGCAATAATTGTGGGCAGTTGAGGAGGAGGAGGAGGAGGAGGAGGAGAATTCAGAATTCGGACAAGGCTGCTGTGGTGACACCGTAGGTGCCAGGTACCTGCACGACATTGAATTGTGAACCAATGCTCATAATTTGGTTCCATCCCCATTGTTTACAGGCAGTGATCCTGGAGTGTGTCCGCTGCTCCTGATGTGGCTAGCGTTGCTGCCTCTGGTTTCATGGGGTCCTGTGTTCGATTCCCAGCCGAGTTGGGGATTTTCTCTGCCCCGGAACTGGGTGTTTGTGTTGTCCTATTCATTGCATCATCATCATCATCATCATCCGTGACAGTGGCTAAATTGGACTGTGAAAAAAATTGGGACTTTGTACAGGTGCTGATGACCACGCAGTGTCCTGCAAACCAGACATCATCATCCTGGAGTGTGACAGATCATCCTGACTCCTTCAAGCCTAACCTGGACACGTCTGACATGGTCATTCATTGGAACTCTTTAACTGATCTTACTGTCGCGTGCCATAGCTGCAGCACTATAATTCCTCCTCTTCTGCAATTTGCATTGCTCTACAAGAAATACATTTAACTGATGGCCATTCCCCAATGCTACATGGTTATTGTACATTATTCTGTACCCGTACTCGTTCTGAGAGGGCATCTGGAGCGGATTGTACCCCAGTTCACAGAGATGTCATCAATGACTGGATTCTCCTTTGTAAGATGTTTGAAGCAATATTGGTGTGGGTGAAGTGACTTCAGCAGCCACCATTTGCTGCTTTTACTTACCTCAGGGCAGGCCTTATAAATGAGTGTTGGAACTTTAATAGTGGCAACTATTTATTTACACCTCGTACAAAATAGAAACATGTTTCAAAGTTTTACTGACCTTCAAATTAGTCACCAGCATTGTGTACAACCCATTGCCAGCAATGTGGAAGCCATAGGATACTCTTAGCAGTGCCAGTTGTGTTGACAGTTTGAGCGACACGGTCCCAATGAATTTGTAGCAGTTTTGAAGCGAATGCCATGAAGTGTTTCCTTCAGTTTAGAAATCCTGCAAAATGATGGTCAGGTCCTGCAGAAAGTGTCATCACT
This sequence comes from Schistocerca cancellata, assembly GCF_023864275.1. Taxonomy (NCBI): domain Eukaryota; kingdom Metazoa; phylum Arthropoda; class Insecta; order Orthoptera; family Acrididae; genus Schistocerca; species Schistocerca cancellata. The sequence goes on along the minus strand of NC_064630.1, from coordinate 323,642,365 downwards.
TCTGTCTCTAAGCTGGTCGTAGGTTGCATTCCAAAAATGAACAGCATAGAGACAGAAGGGATGACACTTTCTGCAGGACCTGACCACCATTTTGCAGGATTTCTAAACTGAAGGAAACATTTCATGGCATTCGCTTCAAAACTGCTACAAATTCATTGGGACCGTGTCACTCGAACTGTCAACACAACTGACTCTGCTAAGAGTATCCACGACTTCCACATTGTTGGCAACAGGTTATACACAATGCTGGTGACTACTTCGAAGGTCAGTAAAATTTTGAAACACATGTCTATTTTGTACAAGCTATAAATAAATAGTTGCCACTGTTAAAGTTCCAACCCTCGTATTTAGCTGACTACCTTAATTCAGCAACCCTGCCCCCGCTCCCTCACCCCATTACTGCTACCTGTGAACCTGTGGGAAATACCATTTCATGTGCTAGGTGCCTTCTACTTGATCAACTTCTTACCGACCATGATCTGTGTTGTTTCCTGAATGATGGTGCTCCTTCCTACTTCAGTGTCACTCATTGCACCTTTTCAGCTATCACTCTAACAATCTCTTCCCCCAACCCTCATGGCTTTGCGTAATTGGTCACTGGATGATGGTCTTTGTGACAGTGACTGCTTTCTGATGATCCTGTCGCTTCCTTGCTGATGCCAGACAGACTGACTATAATGTTGGATGCTTCGAAAAGCCGTGTGGCAGTTGTATATCTCTCTACTGTTACCTTCACCCCTTGTCAGATTGAATCAACAAAGCTATGCAGTATATCTCCAATGCTGTCATCCATGCTGCTGGAACTGCTATTCTCATTTCTACGGTTCTCTCCATCACTGGCTGTTGCAGTGGTAGACCAAAGGCATTACAGTAACTGTTCATGATTGCTGAAGGGTCTTGCAGTGTTTCACGTGACATCTTCACAGACCAGGTGTTGGCCAGTCTCCATAGTCTTCTGGGTCACCATAGATCCACAGCTGTTTTGGGACTCTTCCTTCAAGTTGGTTTCCATACTGCGGTGTTGGCTCTTGCTGAACACCTCACTGCCCATTTTTGCAACAGCATTGGAGCCCTCTTCTATGTGGCTGCCTTCTGCACACTTAGACGATAAATTAAAGACTTCTCCCTCTCCTTCACCTGTAAAATGGCAACTGAACCAAAGGTAGGACTGGCTGCATATTTGTAGATTTGCAATGAGGGCTCCACCATTCATCATAGGATGCCCAACCATTTGTAAATAGTAGAAATAATGTATTGTAACATCTTAGGCTGCTGCTCAAATTATCCTTTGTTTTCCAACTGGTTTTGGTTAAAGAACACTATCCAGCAGTTGTTGCACAATAAAGAATAAATTGACCAACAGCTTAAGGAGTTACATGATGTCATTTTTACAGTTTAGAAAAGCTGCAGAATATATTCATAAAAAATTTTCATTCTTGAATTCATTATTAGCTTTTGTTTTTTGAACTGTTGCCCCAGTGTGGGAAGTGAGATGTTTAAAATATTGTTACAGGCATATGTCTTCATTTTCGTATCAACCAAAACATTCCAATCAGAAACCTATGAAATCAGACCCAATTTATTAACAATATTGTGAAAAGGATAGTTGTTATTCACAACATTGCGAAAATGCTGAGTTGCAGGCACAACGAAAACACTGTCAGAAAGTGAACTTTCAGCCAGCAAGGCCTTCGTCGGAAATAGACAACATGCGCGCGTGCACGCGCCCACGCATACACACACACACACACACACACACACACAATCTCTGGTTGTTGGTGACAGACTGCGAGCAGCAGTGCATGATGGTGGAAGTAAACGGGTGGGGGGGGGGGGGGTAAGGTGGAGGCTGCAGGGGGGAGGGGATTGGGGGGGGGGGGTAGCAGAAAAGGAGAGAAGTAAAAAGACTGTGGGTGCGTTGGTGGAATAGATGGTGTGGAGAGCCAGAATGGGAGCAGGGCAGGGGCTGGACAGGTAAAAATACCAATTAACGAAGACTGAGGTCAGGATGGTTATGGGAATCGAGGATATATTGCAGGGAGCAATTCAGAAAAGCTTGTGTTGGTTGGGAGTATCCAGATAGCACAGCCCGTGTAGCTGTCATGGAAATGAGGAACGTCGTGTTGGGCGGCGTGCTTAGCAACAGAGGGATACAGCTGTTTCTTGGCCACAGTTTGTTGGTGGCCTTTCATGCAGGCAGACAGTTTGTTGGTTGTCATGCACATGTAGACTGCAGCACAGTGATTGCAGCTTAGCTTGTAGATCACATGACTGAAACCACAGGTAGCCCTGCTTTTGATGAGATAGTTGATGCTTGTGGCTGGACTGGAGTAGATGGTGGTGGGAGGTCGTATGGGACAGATCTTGCATCTAGGTCTATTACAGGGATATGAGCCATGAGGCAGGGAGTTGTGTGGGGATGGATGAGGATATTATGAAGCTTCGGTGGGTGGTGGAATACCATGGGTGAGGGCGAGGGGAGGGAAGGATGGTGGGTAGGACATTCCTCATTTCAGGGCACTCCGAAAGGTAGTAAGAACCCTGGCAGAGAATGTGATTCAGTTGCTCCAGTCCTGGGTGGTACCAAGTCACAGTGGGAATACTGCTCTGTGACCATATGGTGAGGCTTTGGGAGGTGGTGGGCAACTGGAGAGATAAGGCAAGGGAGATCTGTTTTCGTACAGGGTTGGGAGGGTGATTATGGTTTGTGAATGCCTCAGTGAGACCCTCGGTATATTTCGAGAGGGACCGCTCATTACTACAGATCCAACAGCTTTGTGTGGCTAGGCTGTATAGAAGGGACTTCTTTGTATGGAATGGGTGACAGAATGGGTGACATCTGTAAAAGTGGAGATATTGCTGGTAGTTGAGGTAGCAGTCAATGTCTTTGAGGTGGCAGTCAATGTCGAGGAAGGTGGCTTGTTAGGTTAGTAGGACAGTGTGAAGTGAATCGGGGAGAAGGTGTTGAGGTCCCAGAGGAATGTGTGTCCTCGCCCTCAGTCCAGATCATCAAAATGTCATCACTGAATCTGAACCAGGTGATGCCAGACTGAGATTCATGGGAAGAATCCTAAGGAAATGCAATCGGAAAACAAAGGAAGTAGGTTACAGTACACTTGTTCACCCACTGCTTGAATATTGCTCACCAGTGTGGGATCCGTACCAGATAGGGTTGATAGAAGAGATGGAGAAGATCCAAGGGAGAGCAGCGCACTTTGTTACAGGATCATTTAGTAATCGCAAAAGTGTTATGGAGATGATAGATAAACTCCAGTGGAAGACTCTGCAGGAGAGACACTCAGTAGCTCAGTACGGGCTTCTGTTGAAGTTTCGAGAACATACCTTCACCAAGGAGTCAAGCAGTATATTGCTCCATCCTATGTATATCTCCTGAATAGACCATGAGAAAAAAATCAGAGAGATTAGAGCCCACACAAAGGCATACCGACAATCTTTCTTTCCACGAACAATACGAGACTGGAATAGAAGGGAGAACAGATAGAGGTACTCAAAGTACCCTCCGCCACACACCATCAGGTGGCTTGCAGAGTATGGATGTAGATGTAGATGTAGATGTAGAGGAGTTTGGAGCTCTGGACGTTGGGAAGGATTCCTTTAGATGGCCCATGAGTAGGTTGGCACCATGCTGGTGCCCCTAGCGGTACCTGGATTTGTGTTTTGGTAATGCCTTCAAAGGAGAAGTAATTGTGGGTGAGGATATAGTTGGTCATGGGGACTACAAAGAAGGTTGTAGGTTTGGAATCTGTCAGGGGTTGGGAAAGGTAGTGTTCAATAGTGGTAAGGCTATGGACATTAGGGATGTTTGTGTAAAGGGAGGTGGCATCAGTAGTGACGAGCAGGGCACTGAGTGGTAAGGTAGCAGGAACTGTGAAGGGTCTGTGGAGGAAATGATTGGTATCTTTCATGCAAAAGTCTAGGTTGCAGGTAAAAGGCTGAAGGTGTTGGTGTACGAGAGCAGAGAGTCTCTCAATGGGGGCACAGTAACTGGCAACAAAGGGGCATCCTGAGTGGTTGGGTTTAAGGTCTGCAGGAAGCATGTACAGGGGATAGGCAAAATAAAGTGAACACTTTTACTTATTTGGGAATGGTTTATTAATAAGGGATTGGACCCCCATTTACCCATAATACAGCTGTGATTCTTCTTGGAATACTGACATTTAATGATTGTATTGCCTCAGGGAATGTTATGCCACTCTTCGATCAGAACCTCTTCTAACTCTGTAGTGACGAGGGAGGTGGAAATCTGCACTGGAGTCTGCCCTCCAATACTGCCCACAAGGGCTTGGTAATGTTCACGTCGAGGGATTGTGCTGTGCTGTCCAGGGAAAACGCTGCAGTTTAGTTGTATGCTCTTCATACCATGATTGTATTGTCCTGGCTGTGTGAATGTTTGCATTATTGTCCTGAAATATGGCATCATTGTTGGGGAACATAATTTGAATCATGGGGTGCACCTGATCACCTAAAATGTTTACAAAATCGTTGGCTGTAACATGGCCTTTGAGAATAATGACCATTTCAGCAGAATACCACGATATGGTTGCCCACACCATCACATGCCCACCTCCATATTTAACTGTTGGAATCAAGCAATCAGGATTGTAGGCTTCTTTTGATGTTCTCCAGACATAAACTCGGCCCGACATTGGAAATAATGAAAAGAATGACTCGTCGGACCATATGATGGTGTTTCCATTGATCAGCCGTCCAAGATTTATGCTCCTAATACCACGTTTTATGCTTCTTTGGTTTGGTTGTCGCCATTAATGGTTTCTGTGTAGCAGCTCATCCACGAATATTCACTTTATGGAGTTCTTGGTGGACAGGGTCTATAGACATAGGGGCTCGAAGGTGGCTCTTGAGCTCTGCAGTCAGTTTAGCCGCTGTAGTTTTGTGTTGCTTTGACACAATTTGTGTTAGTGTACAACAATCTCTGTCATTTAGTTTTGATTTGCGCCCACTATTTCATTTACATGATGCTGTCTTTCCATGTTTTGTGTAGGCTGTCATAACTGTTGAAACAGTTGCTCGTGAAACATTCAATTAGTTGTCTGTTTTGGTTACTGATGCTCCAGCTAATTCTCCACTCCCCCCCCCCCCCCCCCCCCCCCACACACACACACACACAAAATCTGTCCTCTTTGGAACTCTGTTAGTAGGTCTTTCATTGCATATCAACATCGGCCTCTGAATGCAAGTATGAAGTGTGTACTACTGATAACCAACCTGCATTGATGCCTCGTCCGTACTGAACATGCACAGGACGCATGACACATGCCCCTTAGAAAGTAAGAATGCGGGGAGTGATAGGAGTGACTAGAGAGATGGAATCTGGGCAGAGGTTCTGGGATGGGCCTAAGGATTGGAGGAGAGACTGGAGATCCTTCTGGATTTTTGAAATGGGGTCACTGTGGCAGGATTTATAGGTGGATGAGTGTGACAGCTGGTGGAGTCCTACCAGGTAGTCCCTGCAGGTCAAAACAACAATGATGGGGCATTTGTTAACAGGTAGGATTATAAGATTGGAATCAATTTTTAGGAAATGGATTGCAGTTCTTTCTATGGATGTTAGGTTAGTTTGTATCTTGAGAAATTTGGTGAATGATAGTAAGGCAAGGTTCGAGGCTAAGAATTTGTGTAAAGTTAACAGGGGGGTGATTTGGGGGCAGTGGGGGTGGATTACGGTTGGATGGAGGAGTGAAATGAGTCAGGCAGGATTCAACATTGGTCTTTGGTTGAGTGTGATTGTTACGGTTTTTAGCAAAAAAGTGTTTCCACTGTAGGGACTGGGAGGAGTAGAGAAGATCTTTAATAATTCCTGCACTAGTCCGAGGCAGGAGTAGGAAGTGAACAGGGTGGAGAGTTTTTGTACCTCCTCTCCATCCGAAAATTTCTCCTGCTATGCAACTCCAAATTCTTGGCTCCCATGTCACACATTGAAACGCTTGCCTGCCCCCCACCTCCCCCTGGCCTCAGTCTAACCTCCCTAGTGCACCTGGCTACTCTACCCTCTCTCCACCTTGCCTCTGTCTGCTCCCACAAGCAGCACTTTACTGTCCCCCACCCTCACCCTGCTATCCCTTCACTTCCCAACCCCAGCCTGCTCCTTACCTCCACTACCTGGTTGCTTCTCCCATCACGCGCTGCTGCTCAGTCTGGCCCAACAGCCAGGGACTGTGGTCGTGTGTGTGTGTGTGTGTGTGTGTGTGTGTGTGAGATTGTTTGTTTGTTTTTATGTTCTCTGTTTCCAACGAAGGCCTTTTCGGGCAAAAGCTCACTTGACAGTGTTTTTGTTGTGCCTACTTCAGTGAGTAGCAACTATTCTTTTCATAATATTGTTACATTCCATCCTGGACTTTCCGTTGTAAGACTCAGCTTACAACAAATTATGCTTTTGCCATGGTGCATTTGGAAATACTATTCATCCATCATTTGCCAAGTTTGCTCTTCTGAATGCTATAGCATATACCATGACCTGTCATCCCATATTGTCACCTTCCACTGCTCCATATACCCATGATGAAATTTTTCACCACTCTGAGCAAGGTCTCAAATTCTTCATTGAGCAAGTGTGAAACGATGAAAACTAATTCTTCTGGCTTCAGAATGAACCTTTCCTTCATTGTTACCTTTTTCTGAGCAGCAACAACAATCCTTTGGAATAGTTGTAAAAGTATCTGTACATCACACTCTAGCACTCATGGCTCCTATAAGTTAATTTCATAGAGGTACCTGAGTTGTGATTGAGTTTAATATTTCCCTAAAATATCCTCATATCAGTAAACTGCGAAAAAGGCATGTTATACAGGGTGAAGAGAAATTCGCACACTCAGGCTTCACAATGCAACTCCTCACATGCCAGCAATAAAATAAATGTCTACCACAAAATTTCGTCCAGTGGGTACATCCAGCAGAAACAGGATGTCAAAGAGTGGGAATCTCACAACACTGTAACCACATGTATGGTAACTACCTCTGTCAGCACACATTAACCGTGCTGTACAGTTGGTGCAGTGGATAGAATTTTGGGTTAGCGTGCAGGAGGTCGAGGATTCGATCCTGGGTTGGGGTGCATTTTTTTTTCCCCCCCATAGTGTAATATACACCATTTCTTAGGTCACACGTATCCTAAGTTTACAACATTTCGTAATGCTGAACATAACAAATACATGGTTAGACAAATAAAAAATAGACAGTTGAAACAAATGACCTGTCATAGGACAGAATAATTACAAAAACAATTACAATTTAGAGATGCTAACGATGATATCACAGTACAATAACAAAACATCTACTTGCCATTTATACTACGTGTAATATGAGTGCTCAGATGTCACACGTTAGCAACCATTGATGATGATAATGACCGCATGACCGCATGACATTCACAACAAAATACATTGTCCTCAGCGACTTCCTTGCGTGTCCAAACATTGTGCAGCCCGCAGGATCATACAGCTCTGGACCCTTCGCAGCAAAGCTGTGTCCACAGTAACATGAGCAACATGAACATGCACTACCAATCCTTCCACATTCGTTGGCAGAGTAGAGAGTACACATGCTACTTCCAGTGTCCCCACAGGAAGAAATCCAGGGGATTTAGGTCAGGTGAATGCGGTGGCCATATAACCATTTGCTGGAAATGTTCTGCCCAAATACTGTTGCACAGTGATTCCAGCGTTTCCAGCGTTTGTAGGTATACTATCATGTTGGAACCATATCCTCTGTCGAACATGTAGTGGAACGTCTTCCAGTACATCAGGCAGATAGTTTGAGAGGAATGCATGATACCGTCATGCAGTCAACCAGTCAGGCAACATGTAGAGGCCCAAGCAACTGTTGCCCAATATTCTGGCCCAGACGTTGATACCAAAGCGAACTTGACATCCACGGTTGCGGGTGATGTGTGGATTAACCTCCCACCAACGGTAGGCATTGTGCATATTGAAGACACCCTCATGAGTGAATACTGCTTCATCCGACCATATTACAGTGTTCGCAAAGTCATTGTTGGCTTCCTGTTGTTGTTGAAACCATTCACAGAATTGCATCTACTGATGGTGATCTGCAGGATGCAGTTGTTGCATGAAAGCATAATGATTGGACTGCAGTCCATGCTTGTTCAGCACATTAACGACACTGTGTTGCAAGACATGCAGCTGCCTTGCTACGCTACATGTACTTCACTGAGGTTCTTGGTGTATGAGATCCAGAATAGCTTCCTCAGTAGCTGGAGTATGACCAGTCCGTGGACGACCTCTGTCATGCGATAGTGGAAGGAGAGAACCTGAAGGTGCAGCTCCACACGATGACACACATTTTTATCTGGATGGCATTGACAAGGATATCTAGCAGCATATTCACAAGCAACACCACCAGCCCCGTTATTGGATGCACCAAGGATCAGAAGGCATGTGAGGAGTGGCGCTGCAAAGCCCGAGTGCGTGAATTTTGCTTCACCCTGTATATTGCCCCATAAATGCACAGATGATTTGGCATGGAGGGCACAGCAGTAGTGGTTGGAGTTTTGTTGATAGTGTACAGTGTGGTCAAGGGAAGCATTGTTCAACAAATGGTGCCACTTCCAACATACATTTAGTAACATTACACCCAGTCTCGCATTCTCCCTGTACTGACTGTTTGAGTACTCCAGTGTTGTTTGGTGTAGAACTGAGGTAACGATATCAATACTCAAAATACACTTTTCAGCAGTCACGTTCAGCTGAAACAGATGACTATTTGAAACAAAGAGATGGGCTCTCCCGTTGCCTAGGGTAAGAATGTGTGTACTGCTCATTGGCCACAAGTAGTCTTGAGCATATGTAGCTCCTGAGAAATCTGTATGATGGATATTAGGTGATGCAAGACACTGAATGTGCTCTTTGGAGGAAAGAAATTCAAATCTTCATCTGCTCATCCATATTTACAGTTCTTGCATGTTCAATAAATTACATAAGGTGAATGCTGAGGTCATTCCATTGAAAAGACCACATCCCACTGTCATGTCCCATACTGTTCCAGTCTTTGTTTGTACTCCATCTACAATGACATCATTGTTGAGAGGGTGTTCAGCTTTGATGTTTCTTTTCTTTTCATATTAATTTCGAGGCACCTCATTACAACAAAGCATGGAGATGAGAAAGGTACTCAGCCATAAATTTTTTTGATAATTTTACAAAGCGCTGTGGAGAAATTAGTAAATGATAAAATTAACTTCAAGCACAAACTGAAATTCATAAAAAAATGAGAGACTTTCACTTTCCGCCAACACCATCACTCGTTTCTTTTTGACAGAGAGAACATGTACATCTCGATACCCACTGCAGAAACAATAAAACTAATTGAAGAAAATCAACTGACTGACAATAAACTACCTGTAGATAATATTAAAGAAATAACCAAAATCCTTAAAGTAATCACATTCCAAAATTGCTTCGATCACCAATGACAAGAACACTGGCAAACACATTGTTCAACCACATTGAAAATACAGTATTTGATACAATCATCGCAAAGAAATGATACAATATGGTTTACTGCTACAGACATTATAATCAGTATTGTATATGAACCAACAGAGAAAATAGATAAACTTCTCAAAGATGTAAACAGTAACGTAAAAACATTCAGTTCATCATGGGAAAAGAAACAAAAAAGCAAATACATTTCTTGGCTTTAATAAGAGAGTGGTTTGAAAAGTTCTCAGAATCACCACAAGAGGTCAGTGTTAGCGCAATGAATTGTTCACATGATATTTATTGGACTGTCGCCTGTAAACTCGTGCCACGTCAGTGCTCTTGGAAGAGAGCTGTGGTGGTGATGTGGCTCTGTTGTTGTTCTCTTGTAGTGATTTCTGAAGATGGAAAAAATAATGTGCTTTGTAAAGAAAGGTATGAAAGCAAAGGACATTCATGCTGATTTCCAGCTCCTTCATATTCAGCTATTGCCAAATGGACAAATGAATTTAAATTTGGTCAGGAGAGCTTAGATGATGATCTGCACAGTGGTCGGCCAAGATATGTCATACACCAGAAATTATTGCAATTGTCAATTGAAAGTGTGTGAAATTTCCCATGCTTGCCAGACGTCATCTGAAAGGATATATCACATTTTAACTGAAGAATTAGAAATGAATAAATTATCTGCAACATGGGTGCTGCGACTCTTGATGCTGGATCATTACACATGCCGTCGCCATGGCAAAATTATACCAACTAAGTTATGAATTGGTGCCACACCCAACTTATTCACCTGATATGGCTCCGTCAGACTTCCATCTCTTCCCAAAACTGAAAATTTTTTCTCGGTGGATGAAGATTCACTTCAAACAAAGAATTGATAGCAGAAGTTGACAACTATTTTGCAGACCTGGAGGAAACTCATTTTCGAGATGAGATCAAGGCACTGGAACATGGTTGGACCAAGTGCATTAATGTACAAGGAGACTACATTGAAAAATAAAAAAGAAGTTTGTTATTTTTAAGTACTTTTTTCTATTCCATTCCGAGAACTTTTCAAACCACCCTCTTAATAAACAGAGACAGCAATAAGCATACATTCTTCAGAAAACCAAGAGCAATAGACAGTTATACCAGCTATGTCCAGCTATCCACCAAATCAAAAATTAGTGTCTCTATGACACATTTACATAGACTGAAATCTATCCAACTCAGCAACGAAGACTATGAAAAAGAATTACAAACAGTAAAACTCATTTCCAAAAACAGTAGGTATAATAGCCATGTAGTACCAAGGCTCAACCTCAAAATCAAAAAACAAGTAAAGAAAAGTGAAAACAATAAGAGTACACAAATACCACAAAAACCCCACAGACCTAGAAAGCTAGAATGTGAGTCGGTATATCTGGGAATGAGAGGCAGACATTTCAAAATTAGATATAAAGAACAAATAACAAGCTAGAAGTATGAAAAATGCCATACTACCTTTGCTGAATACCAATAACACGTGGACATGAAGTAGCCAACATGAAACAGTGCAGGAAAATTATTAAACTGAAAAATTACAGCTATAAACTTCTGACATAGCAGGAAAACTTTCATGCAATGAACAAAAAAGTAATTAATGACCAAGTCAATAGGAGTAGAAACTCATTGATCATGTTAGCCACGAAACAATAACAGATAGAGCTGTAAATTACAGCCAGACTAAATAATAAATTAATCTCCCCCCTCCCCCTTCTCCAATACACACACACACACACACACACACACACACACATACACACAACAACAACAACAACAAATTCACATACACGCCACACGACAACACAAACCAAAGACGAAGTACAAACACACAACACTTTGCAACACTACAGACTGTAAAACACGCACATTCAATATGCAATGAAAAGGAAAAGTGGAATGTTGAATAAATGTGGTTGGGGGGGGGGGGGCACCAAAAATTGGCCATCTGTAGCACACCGACCGAGTAAATACATCTCCGGGACAACAAACATCGAATAACAACAGCAGAAATCAGGACAAATGATAATTTAACCTCATGAAACTTATGTTACAAAAGTTATTTGTCATCTGAAAAGCAAGAGGAAATGTATAGTAACGTATTGGTAACTACTATATGAACATGTGTTATAAACATAAGCAAATGAAAGAAGTAAAATGTGTATAGCAAAAAAACAAACAGCGTTTCACTTTGCTACACAGGTGGAATTATTCTGTTAAATTGTAGGAAAAATCCTTCTGCTCCATAGATGTGAATATATCACATCTTACATCAGATTTCCGCTTAAGTCATGTGGGAATTAGTCTCTAGTTGCCTGTAACAAAGCATTATCTATGGAAATGAATTTCATGTAGTATAATGTTTGTTGATAATTCAGTAGCCAATGTGAAGTTTTCTGTTTAGTGCTTTTTAATAGAATTAGTTGTGATCCCACATCTGGTCCATACATAATTGCTTACTGTGAACCAATGATATTCACTGGCAGAACCATTGTTACAATAATACTTACAGTTACTGATTTATGGGCTGTCAAGACTAGAAAAGCACATCAATCAGTGGACACAGTGTTGATATTAAGGCATCTGAGGCCCCCTATAATTTGTAAAATATTGTCATCTGTGATATATTGCTTACCAGTGTACGACTGATGTGGTGGTGTGCATCCTGATATCCATCTGTATTTTGATCACTTTCTAACTACAGAGCTACAGTCTTCATAATTGAATATCGAGTGGTAGGGTATTTGTTGGTGCTGTCCCCTTATTCGCACAGTGCTGGATTCTATTCCCCATCTGCTATCTTGATTTGTCTCTTCTGTTATTTCCTTACATCATGTAAGACAATTGTTAGGTTGGTTTCATAGCTAATGGGCAGTTCCCATACTCAGCCCTTTGTAGATTTTGTATCTAATGATCTGAGTGGTGACTGGATGTTAAACTCGGATTTTTTTTTCTTTCTGCCATATTTGATCAGTGACAACATTTTGCATGTTTTCCGCAATCGGTGGAGGGTTTTAAACCTCTTAAGAGAAACTTATGAACTCCAGCCTTTGAAACAGTTTAGATTAATAGTATGTTAAAGGTGTCTGCAGATTTAATTCATTCTTATAACTGCCCCATTTACGGTTAATGTCCCAACCAAGAATATATAACGCAGAATTTACACCCCATATTAATACCATTATTTCAGAAAATTTTGTGTTAGTCCATGTGCTTAGTGCAGTGTTTTAGAATCATAGCCACTATGAAATTAATGCAGTAAAATAAGAAAGTAACAACATTCCATCCTATTGTTACATTCCGTCCTGGATTTTCCATGTTTGAAATAAAATAAGGAAAGAGTCACATCAGTATAATTATAAGGGGCAAGAAGTGAGATTATTTTGGAGCAGAAGTAAAGGGACTGTTGCAAGATAACAGAGTAAGTGTGAGAGCAGATTACTGAGAAGGCTGGAGGGTATACAGGGTATATATGTCCCGCGAAATTTGGGGGGAGGAGGAGGAGGGGGGGGGGACAAACAGGAATTTTTTCATCCAGGAGGAATCCAGGGAAAACCTGGGAATTTTTCTATATTTTAGTTTTTGAGCTAAATTTTTATAACTAGCAATAAAACGTAGAAGAGAGAATAACACCAAAATAAAACTTCAATTGCAAAGAAATTCCGCGAATTTTTTTGTTTTGTTTTAGTTTTCAGTTAAATTTTTGTAATTTTGACTGGTAAGAAACAATACCCCAACAAATTATATTACTGTATCCCGCTACTGCAGAATAATATTGCAGCAATAAAACATGAACGAGCAAAAAAAATGAAAATAAAACTTAAGTTGCAAAAGAAATATGCCATATACGACAACAAGACACAGTGCTCATACAAGTGCCTGCCAACAGCAAAATGTGTCAAAGGCTTTAGGAATACTGTTCAATGCTTCACAACAACAAATTGCATCCTATGAGCATGACGTGTCACAACTGTTTACGTTAGATTCGTTTGAGCAGTTGTGGGCAGGCTCATACTAATGTGCAGTTGAGTCGCGCATGTGTAGTACCTTCACCCGTTTCTGGCTACAGAAGAGTGGCTGTTAGCTGTATAAGCAGTAGCAGCAGCAGCAGCAGCAGCAGCAGCAGCAAGCAGCAAGCATCAAGCATCAAGCATCAAGATGCTACCCGGAAAAATTATACTGGCGCGTGCAAGCTGTCAGATTCAATGGCAAACCTGGGTATCTGCTCCGGATGGCAAGAATTCATATTCTTGAGGAATAGGCCTTTTTTCACAAAGTGTCTAGTATCCAGCGCACGTTGGTCTATCAATTATTCATATGATTTTGAAACGCATCCCTGTTGGTTTTTAAGCATTTGTGAACGTATTCTAAGTTTATTTCTGAATGGCTCATAAGTTGATTTTTGAATGCATGCATAGTGTACATCATGTCTCTGCCAGGGGAATCCCTGTCGCTTCTACAACTAAATTTTTATGCAGACAGAAGGGGGCGGGGTTATACAAGCTGAGCGGAATAAAGCCGAACAGGTGAATGTCAATCTTTGTTTGTTCATGTGATTGACTAGGTTTGCGAATGTAAGTGGTGTTATAATTACCAGCGCAATCCATAGATTCAGACTGCTAGAGTGGAAATAAACTACTAACAGCAATAACAAATAAAAAAGATTACGTATTATCTTCTCGGTGTATCCAAGAAAATGAAATTCTGGTAGAAAATTTTTGGCCAGACGTCTGCACCGTTAATTGCCAGTTGTACAGACCCCAGTAGCAGCTGCCTAAGTTCTATCCTGGGAGTAGCACGGAAAACGTGTTGTACGAACAGGTAATAATGCCTTACTGGAGAATAAATGCGGGATGACTAAGCAGTTGATTGTAGCAGGGTTAGTGAAATTAACTGGAGAATACACTTTGACACTGGCTGGAATAGTTACAGAATTAGTGATGACAACATTGTTTGTTAGAACGAGAACATCACACAATTATGGAAGAATATGACAATTCCAAATTTATATAAAAATTTCATGTTACTACTTTTCTACCTCATGCATGAGAAGCTGGAATGTGAAACTATTTCCGAACATAAAGCTTTTTGCTTGCAGTAAGCCTAATAGGCATTTGATATTGGTACTTTGTGAATTATATGCTGTCGTACGGAGGAGAGAGAGAGAGAGAGAAAAAAAGTGACCATTTGTGCTAAAACAGTCTGTTTATTTGGTGTATGTTACAATTGCTGCAATATTAGACAGGCCTATTTCATTTTATCTAGCAGACAATGACAAAACACACGTAATCAGATCGAGAAACAACACCAGTCTTGAGTACTGTTTGTATTAACAGCTTTTTCAGTATTAGACAATGACATTTCGTTTTTTCGTGTGGCAAAAGGTTTGAAGAAGTTTGATGAGGTAATAAATCCTTTCACAAAAAGAAAAGGGCACCAAGGTTAGAGAGAGAAAAAATCCTAGGACTTGAGGACCACAGGACATTTTAATTTCCACTGTCCTGAATACCTTTTGATGACATCCATTACAAAATATTATACGTTTGAATTCCACAGAGCAAAATACAGTGACGTGCGATAGAAGAATGCTGTGTGAAGAGGTGTGGCACTGCACTTTGGCACGCTTAAGACCAAATAACACGTCTTACATCTCCTCGAACACATGTTTTATATATCAGACTCTTCAGAAAGATGTGCGCTACAAAATGAACATATTATTGAAAATTTGTCCCCCCCACCCCCACCCCCACCCCCACCCCCGCACCTCCCTGTTCTACCTCAAACACTCGAGGCTAGGAAGTTGGGGGTGGGGAGGTGGGCAGGGGAGACACCACTACGTAGTATTGCTGCGGTTCGGAAATATCGTAGGTCGGGGGCTGCACCACTATGTAGTATTACCGCAGTTTGGAAGTATCGTAGGTATTGGGCTGATGCACAGAGCAATCTGAGTTGTAGTGGGGAGATGGGTAGTCTCCATGTGACCCTTGTTTACGTTTAGTGAATTTTCTGCTTCCTCTACGTTTATTGTTCTCACGTCAAATGAAAACAAAACGGATTTCTGTGGGCGGGAGCTATCAAGTGAATTAAAATACATTCACATAGTTACAGGAGGCTAAAATGTTATTAGTTTCTGATTTTATTTCCCTCTTCCTGACAGTCAAGCATTAATCGCCTTGCAGAACGATGAAGTTATTTTTGTTGGTTTGCTATAGAGATTTGACTTTATAAATCTTTTTCACTGGGGCAGTCAATTTATTTGAAACTAAGTGTTTAATTCCACACTATTGACTATTTTCAACTGTTCGCTGCATTTCGAAAGTGTATCTTTTCATCTTGTAGCACGTATGACATTATGCCATAATAAAGAACCAAACATGAGATAATACAGTACTGACTCTCCAAGAAAATTTAATCCAAATCTGGACATACGAATGTGCACTGTAAGCCGAATTATGCATTTTAGTATGGTTCACGAAATTCTGATGCTCTTGGAGTATCCTCTGATGTCTTGTTTCCGTTATGACACAATTTAAGATCTTTTAATGTTTCACACGTACGAGCACAAGGGCCTCTTGTGCCATCGTAGCTGGGCAAGCGCGGTGGCGCATGTTACCATGTGCTCTCTGGCAACTGCTGAAATGAACCTATTTCTAAAAAGTGTCAGGAAAATATTGCGAATGGTTGTTTTAAAAACATTACTTTCATAATAAATTTCCGTTTTATACAAGCTGAACTATGTGCGAGAATGTACAATGAATTTCTTAAATCACAGAGCATTTGCCTGTCATTTCAAAATCAACTCTTTGAGGATGACCATCAGAAAATTTTCGAGCCCAGAAGATCAGACATTTATGTCGTTATTAAAAATTTTTCTATCACATTTGTGTCATGTATCTTAAAGTGTAACACACAAAAAGGATAAATATTATATGTGAAATCTTAGCTTCTCTTGCAGCGGATTAATCTTCGAGACCAATATTACATGTGAAAGCTTTGCTTTTCTTGTAGCTACACTATGTGTATTAACTTTTCCAATTTGTGTGTACACGCTATGTAACAATGGTATTGCTATTGGCTGGCTACATCACGTGTCCTATGCTCTGAATATCCGCTGTCATCTGCTGGCGAGATCACGTGAGATGAGCTATGACTGGCTTACAAAAGCGCCTCACAATCTCGATTTCAGTGCTTCAGAAAATAACATGCGGTGTTTGGTAGGATTCAAATGTATACTTCTGTAATACAAAAATATGCAGCGTCCATGTTGCTGCACATCAAAGATCTTTCCAATTTTTTTTTTTTAACTGAGTTTTGTTTTATAAAGAGCTGGGAAATTCTATGCCAGTGTATAAAACCATAACCATTCAAAGGATTGTTAAGTTTCACTGTTCCAAGGAAAAGTATACTGTCACTTAGCACGGAAAAAGTGTATTTTCCCCAGGACAAAATGTATTTTTAGCTGGGATATCCAGGAAAAATCTGGGAATTTTTTTTCTTGTCCACGTATACACCCTGTTGTAATAACAAACTGCTTTCAGTGCATTTTCTTGTGGGCCTTGTTTCGATGAGCGTGACGTCACAACTATTTACATTTCCAACAGGTCACAAGGAATGGTAGTTTGAGAAAAGTTACTTTAAGAGCAAACTTTCTGTTATGCGGGATGAATTACATTATGTGGGCAAATGTGCAATGAATTTTTTAAATCTCAGACAGTCATTCAAAACTTAAAATTAACACTCCTCATAGAAAAATTTTGCACGCAGACGACTAGCCATTTATGTCATTGTTTGATATCCTACTTGCACATTTATGTTCAATGTATTGTAAAGGGTAACACACTCTAAAAAAGCCCATATTTCAAGGTTAGTTTTTCATATTTATTTTAGTTCTTTCATAGATTACAAATTTTGCAGTAACAATGCAAAAAGTGTAACCATCCAGTGTGAAGTGAGTTCTTGAGCAATTTCACATGTAATTGGTGTGCACTTAGGATCCTGCATAACCACACCCTCAGGGGTTAAAAAACAACAAAAAATTTTTGATGGCCAATATATGAAAGATCAACTTTGCTTGTACTATACTTTATGTATATTGATTTAAACGATTAAGTTTTCCTATTTGTGTGTTTGCGCTATTTAACAATGATGTTGTTATTGGTTGACCGCATCAAATGTCCTATGCTGTAACATCTGCTGTCATTGACTGGTGAAATCACATGTTATGAGCAATAATTGGGTGCCAAAAGCACGTCACAATCTAGATTTTAGTGCTTCAGAAGCTGCAGTGCTGTACTTGGCGGAATTCATGTTTATATTTTCATAATATGAAAATATATGCATTGTAAATGTTTCTGCAAATCAACGACCTTTCCAAAACATGTTGTTTTTTGCTGGTTTTTGTTTCCAGAATGCCAGGAAGTTCTATGCCAATGTATAAAACCTTCACCATTTAAAAGATTGATAAGTGTTACTGCTCCAAGGGAAAGTATATTGTCATTTAACATGGAAATAATGTCTAGGGTACAGTGCATTTTGACCCGGGGAAGTTTGTTTTCATCTAAGAAAAAGTGTTTTTTTAAAACTGGGGAATTCGGGAAAAATCCACTTCCCCCCTCACGTGTATACACTTTGATATACGAACAAAACTGGCAATAGTTTCATATATATCTAAGAGATTTATTAAGTGATTAGTTTACTTTTAGCTGAACTATTCAGAGACAATTTTGAACTGTCTTTTTTTTATGAAGAACCTCTGAATGCAAATATTAAATACTGGTTCAGATATGTAGATCTGTGGATGCAGTCAGGCACTGCAAGACAGCTCATTGCATTTTTTCCATAACTTATATTCGGTTCACAGATCCAGAAACTTCCTAGATTCAACCACTGACAGTACACGAACACCTTGCTTCAAAATTAGTAGTCAAACTACAATACAGACACAGTAATATCTTTTTGATCACAACACCCAGTAACACACTAACATGTATCCTTCCATTCAGTGGCACATCGTCTCATATCTGTTCTTATGTCCAAAGAATATTTCAAAGCAGAGTTAGACATAATAATAATTGTTGTGTCAACCCATGCCTACAGCTCATCCCACCTGCCCATATCTAGCATAGAAAACAAAAATTGAAAATTATACCCCTTCTCTATGCTCCTTCTGCTGCTCCTTGCAGTGTCTGCAGGAAGTGATATACAATCCCATACCTTGGACAGGAATTGCAGAGTTCAACAAAACACTGAAGTCGTGCAACTATAGGATTTCCTACTAAGTGAGGAATACTGCAGCTCAGTGTATGTTCAATAGCAAAGATAGGACCCAGATGCTATTCAACAGTTGGATATACAAAATTACTTGTCCTCATTTTGATAAGTTTTATATTGGTCAGCCAGGCAGAGACTTAGCATCTAGGTTGGCTGAAATGAAAGCAGGTGGAAGTTGCAGAATTATGACTCCACATTTGCTAAGCATGTGCTTAGTGAGGACCACAACTACCAGCCACAGCCCTATGCCTTTCACTTAGCAGACAGAGGCCAAAAGTTCAACCTGTTGGAAACCCTGGAAATCAACAAACATCTGGCCCACAGTTCTGATTTAAAATGAAATGATCAAGGGTTGCCACAAGTTCTGGAAATCAGGAAATTTCAAAAGTGTCAGAGAAATTTGGAAAAAGAAAAAAAAAACACTGGAAAAATCTCGTTTTTTTTGTCTCAGTAGATGAAATGAATTGTTTACTAAGACGTCATGTATTGTCACTGGCTGGGCGCAGCTGAGTACATCTGCCGCTTCTCTACTACTCCCTCATTCTTGCTGCCATCAATTCTTGCCACTAACCTAGCAGTTGCTGACGAGAGGCAGGGAGGCGTGAGGAGTGGTTTGTTTGGATCTGATTCTCAGAGGCTGTTGATGCAGCGGCTGGAGATGGTGGTCTTGTGTGCATGAGTTTTATCTGACTGATTGTGTGAATGTGTGTGTGCTCTCATTTTCTGACAAAGGCTATGGCCAAAAATTAATTGTAAGAGCATGCCTGTCTGCGGCTCAGTGATCATTTATTCGGTGATTTGCTACTTATCCTCATTAGTATTAATTGTCAGAGCATTAACGCAAGTTATCTGTAGCATGGATTCATCACAACGGTCTCATTTCATAACATGGTGTCTGAGACATGTGAATAGCCAAACACGAGTGGACTTCCATGACGGACCAAAACTGCAGGTCATTTCTGTGGGTATCTATAACGGATTGGGCTTGCCGATCTGAAGCCCTTCATTTCCCACTAATGTGCAGGCTCTACCTGTTGAATCCAGTGTCACCCATCTGCCCGCAGCCCAGGTCTGTTTGTGTCTGGCATAATGCAGTGGCTTTTCGTGGACCCAGGACTGTGGTGCTCCTTGGTGGGCCAGAGGCCATGGGCGATGGATTTCAGGAACTGTGGCTGTCTCACTATAAACACATTGTACAGTGTGGCGTTTTATAGACATTTTATGTATTCTAATGCATTTTGGCATTTTGAAAGTAGTTTAATTACAAAATATGGCCGATAAGAAGAAGAAAATTGTGGCCTTCGCTGGCAGTTTGTACGCTATGTATTCAGGTATTTCTTGAAAGAAAAACCACACAATACCTTTAAAATAACTGACATAACACAGTGGGTAATAACCGACAATAACAAACATAGTTGAACCAACATTTTATTGGCAGTCACTTATAGTGTTGATTTACACAACTCTTCCCTGCCTTATACACTTCTTTCACGAGGCCTACTTTTTTGTAAGATTATTTCTGAAATCAGTGAAGGTATTTTAAATCTGTCTTGCGACTCCAATGAAATGTGTATTTTTGTCACCAAATATGTTTCATTTTATTGAAATAAAATAAGTGGTCTTAATGAAACATACATACCATTAGGCTTGTTTTCTCCACCTAAAAAAAGTTCATTACAAAAGATGTTGAAGTTCGTACTTAAGATTTTTTCTCACATGTTTAGAAATACAGAAGTCTTTAAATTTTTTTAACTTATGTCTTTGCTTATCCTTTAGATCTCAAAATTTGTCAGGGAAAAATGCTAAAACTTGTCTAGAAATCAGGGAAATATCAGGGAATACCACTTGGGGAAACTTGTGGCAACCCTGTGATCAGATACAGCACAATACTTCCCCTCATCTAAACTCCACTTAATCATACAATAGCCGGCTGGAGTGGCCGAGCGATTCTAGGCGCTACAGTCTGGAGCGGCGCGACCGCTACAGTCACAGGTTCGAATCCTGCCTAGGGCATGGATGTGTGTGTTGTCCTTAGGTTAGTTAGGTTTAAGTAGTTCTGAGTTCTAGGGGACTGATGACCTCAGTAGTTAAGTCCCATAGTTTTCAGAGCCATTTGAACCATTTGAATCCTCACAATTTTCCAGTGTTTTCCACACTGCATGTTTGTTTCTGTTCCTCCATTTTCCAGTACTTATTTATTTTATTGTGATTGCTTATGAACTCTATGTAATCTCTTGTTAAACAATTGTTGATTATATCTTTAACATGGTTTCAGTATAACTTTCCAAGTGTAATACCTATATGGCTTATTGTTTAATGTTATTGTTAACAGGTATTTTTTGTGTTCTTTCTGTTACAGACAGGCATCAATACCGAAATTGAAAACCTACCTGTAAATTTTGCACTGCTGCAGTTAGTGGGTGCAAGCATTCCAGAAAGCGAAGGGAGTGGCAACATTAAGCACCTTACAGAAGAGGACTTGGAACATTATTTACAAGCAAAAAAATGCATAGAGGAACTTGCTCTGTACCTAAAACCATTTTCGTCTGGTATGGATCACAGAAGCAGCAGATAACTATGGAACATTGTCATATTTTGTAAACTAAAGGAAGAATCCAAATATGAAAGTTGGAAACTTGACTAAGTGTACAAAAATACTAACTCTTAACTAGAAAGAATGTTCACATTGTGTACTTTGAATAATATAATACAGTATGAATGCCAGATTAATTCCACTCAACTCTGTCAAAAAATAGGAGACACGAAAATAGTGCGACATGTCCATTGACGTAACTGTATGTTGATTCTTGTATCTACATAAGGTATTATGTGTTGCATAATAGTGGAATAAGCAACTTTTTTAAAGTTTAATTTGGTTTTTTTACTTCTGAGCAACAGTAGCCCCATACATAATTTACTTGTTTTTTTTTTTTTATATACACTGCTCTAATTTTTTAATTTTCAGTGTCATCTTAACATTGTTGATATATGAATAAAAAGACTTCTGTGAATATTTTCTATCTTTATTTCCTAAGTTATTGTTTATATTGGTGGATATTTGCTGGATTTAATCATCTGGGAACATAAGTCTGGTCATGAAGTTTAGAAAATAAGAAATAATTGTTTTTATAATATAAAAAATAATCAAGTAGTATATATTCATGAAATAATGCCTACCTGTTAATTTCAGAGTAATTAAAATTCAATATATGTCAAGTCCTGGGATGTAATGAGTTTTCTGTATTGGATGTAATATTTAATTGTTGTAGTTTGACATTTTTTCCAGTTCACCATCTCAATTATGTTAAAAATGGCATTTTTATCTTTAGTGCCTTCCCCAGATAAATTTCTGTGAATACTAATAGCTTATGAATCATAGATATTAGCCTTGAGCTGTGTATTATGATTTTGTTTCACAGATAGTACTTCAAATTCAGTTCTGTGTGTGCATTTATGTTAATGCTGTTTTAGGAATACCAGCCGAGAGTCATTAGAAACAGACCATTTACATTCACTGTGGGCTCACCATTCTTCAGCTAGTTCTGCTTGCATAACAACATTTCATAACTCCATCTTTCAGTTACTTTATATGCAAATAAGAAAGATCCATAAGTAACTAAAATGTTTATGCTGTTTTCATCATTGGGTATTTCATTGACTTTTGTTGGCATACAGTTTTCAAAGGATTGTGGTTTTGGTTTGTCTTCTTCAGTTTGTATTCCTGTTCTTCCACTTCTTTTTAGATTGGTTTTTGTGACTGTTCCATTGTCATGTACTGGTGCATATGTCTTTTTTATGAAATTATAAACACTTTCAAGGTACATAAATTTCCTGTCAACAGATGGTTTTAATACCTCTTCATATCTCCATGACAACATATCTACACCAAGTTGACTGCTGTGCTAGTTCAAACACATTACATCTTTAGACATTTGTGGATTTGTTTAACAAATTTTGTAGTATAGTCATTTCACATCATCCTTTTTGTGATGTGAAGTCATATGACATTTTACATAATGCATACTTAACTAAATGTTGGTGTCTGTATCAATGTCACAACTGTCACGTTATCAGCTTACAGGACAACTTGTAACTAAGTTGTTTATAGTTAATTTTTTTATCTTAAGGGATGTTGTTGTGGTCTTCAGTCCTGAGGCTGGTTTGATGCAGCTCTCCATGTTACTCTATCCTGTGCAAGCTTCTTCATCTCCCAGTACCTACTGCAGCCTACATCCTTCTGAATCTGCTTAGTGTATTCATCTCTTGGTCTCCCTCTACGATTTTTACCCTCCACCCTGCCCTCCAGTACTTCATTGGTGATCCCTTGATGCCTCAGAACATGTCCTACCAACCGATCCCTTCTTCTAGTCAAGTTGTGCCGCAAACTCCTGTTCTCCCCAATTCTATTCAATACCTCCTCATTAGTTACGTGATCTACCCATCTAATCTTCAGCATTCTTCTGTAGCACCACAGTTCGAAAGCTTCTATTCTCTTCTTGTCTAAACTATTTATCATCCATATTTCACTTCCATACATGGTTACACTCCATACAAATACTTTCAGAAACAACTTCCTGATACTTAAATCTATACTCGATGTTAACAAATTTCTCTTCTTCAGAAACACTTTCCTTGCCATTGCCAGTCTACATTTTATATCCTCTCTACTTTGACCATCGTCAGTTATTTTGCTCCCCAAATAGCAAAACTCCTTTACTACTTTAAGTGTCTCATTTCCTAATCTAATTCCCTCAGCATCACCCAACTTAATTCAACTACATTCCATTATCCTCATTTTGCTTATGTTGATGTTAATCTTATACCCTCCGTTCAAGACACTGTCCATTCCTTTCAACTGCTCTTCCAAGTCCTTTGCTGTCTCTGACAGAATTACATTGTCATCGGCGAACCTCAAAGTTTTTATTTCTTCTCCATGGATTTTAATACCTACTCTGAACTTTTCTTTTGTTTCCTTTACTGCTTGCTCAATATACATATTGAGTCAGACGTGTAACTAACTGTTCGTGGGATGAATCTTCCTTTTTTTTTTTTAAAAATCCTCAGCACTGAGAGTTCATTTCAAGCTCATTACATTTGCATGTATTCCGAAAACTTATTTTCATTATGCATGTTTACTATATTGAGTTTGACTGTCTGAACTGAAATGTTTGCTTTCTGATGTTTCTTGTTCTATGTGACCATCAGTATTTTATGCTGCTATTACTGATGTATTTTATGTTTCTATGTCTTACTTGCTTGGCAGCTAAAACAATCACTTGTAAATTTGACGTTCTGTTTTTCTGTAAATAGTTATGGAAGTAGTTGAAGCACATAGTCACAGTATGTAAATGTTATGTTCAGATGCAGTGTTTTGCAATATAGTGGTACTTTTTAACATATTGTAATTGCAATATTATTTATTTTTGTTTTATCTGCAGGGAATGGAAATGGTGGCACAAGTGTGCTTTCAAGGCCCATGCAGCGAAAACTGGTGACACTTATAAATTGCCAGTTGATGGAAGAAGAGGGCCGGTCAAGGGCAATGCGAGCTGCTCGTTCACTCGGAGAGCGCACTGTCACAGAACTAATACTACAGCATCAAAATCCTCAGCAATTGTCTGCTAACTTATGGGCAGCTGTGCGTGCACGTGGGTGCCAATTTTTGGGTCCAGGTTTGTATTTTGCTCACATGTAAAGAGAAACTTTTTTGCACTGGCATTTGTTTTATCTGAGTTTATGACAAGGTATACATTTTTGTGATCTATTTACAGATAGTGTATAAATGTCCTGTTTGTATTTTTCAGCTATGCAAGAAGAAGTTCTGAAACTAGTTCTGCTTGCATTGGAAGATGGTTCAGCCTTGTCAAGAAAAGTGCTTGTAATGTTTGTTGTGCAACGCTTAGAACCTCACTTTCCCCAAGCTTCAAAGACAAGCATTGGTCATGTGGTACAACTTCTATACAGGGCATCATGTTTTAAGGTAACTGCACATGCCAAGGTTTATCACTAATTTTACAGTATGAAAGTATTGCTTTGAATACTAATCATGTAACATTTATTAATTAAAAGAAATCAGTAATAATTTATTTTTGTTTTGGCTGTTCTGTTCATATTGTGTCATTTACTTCAAGTGGCTGGGGTTAGAGGAGTCTAGTATGTCAAGCTTTAATGCAAAATCTATGTAGAAAACCAGCATATTAAAATAAACTTTTCCATTGAGCCACTCCCATACACACATAAATCCCCAATCTCCACACTCCACATAAAAAAAACTACACACACCTCTTCATTAACTTCTACTTCCCCAAGTGTTTTCTCATTATAGGGTTTCTAGGATGGGTGTAGTATTGTTACAAAAAGAGTTGCCGATCTTAGAACATGTCACCCTTCCCATTAAGCCAGTCCCATCATAGTTTTTTCCTCAATTCGAGATGCTCCAAATCCCGTAGTAGATAGTGTTGTTGGTATCATATCTCCTTAGGGAAATGCTCATTATCTAATGGAGCATGTACGTACACTGATTGGTACAACAGGGTGTGTACAAACCGGGAGATTCGGGAAAAACCTGGGAATTTTTTCATCTGGGAGAAAACCGGGAAAAACCCGGGATTTTTGTAGAATTCAGGGAGTTTTTCGTTGCCTCAGTTTTCAGTTAAAATTTTTGTAATTCTGACTGGTAAGAACTGATACTTTAAAAAAGGATATTACTGTCTCCCGCTACTGCAGAATTGTACTGCAGCATTAAAACATGAACGAGAGAAAAAAACGAAAATAAAACTTAAATTCCAAAGGAAATGCGCCGTATATAATAACACAGTGCTTGTACAAGCGTCTGTGAACAGCAAAATGTGTCAAAGGCTTTCGGAAGACTATGCAATGCTTCATAACAACAAATTGCCTCCGATGAGTGTGACTTCATAACTGTTTACATTAGACTCATTTAATCAGTAACAAGTGGACTCATGCAAACGCACATTTGAGTCGCGTATGGGTAGTACCTTCTCCCTCTTCTGGCTACAGAAATGTGGTTGTTGACTAAGTAAGTAGCAGTAGCAGCAACCAGCCACATGGTACCCAGAAAAATTTTACTGGCGCGCCCAAGTCGCCAGATTCATGCGTGCGCAGCAGGCCTGAATGTACTGGGGAGTGGTGGCAAACCGGGGTATCTGAACCGGATGGCAATTTCGGGGGAAGGGGGCAAACTCATATTCTTGAGGAAAAAAAACTTTGTTTCACAAAGCACCTAGCATCTAGTGGCACATCGGTCTTTCGATTATTGATATGATTTTGAAATGCTCTCCTGCTGGTTTTTGAACACATTTTAAGTTGATTTCTGAATGACTTATAAGTTCATTTTTGAATGCGTGCATAGTGTACGTGATGTCTCTGCCAGAGGAATCCTCATCACATCTAGAAATAAAATTTCCTGCAAAGGCCTATTTTGTTTTTCCAGCACACAGTGACAAAATAGACATTATCAGATCAAGAAACCACACCAGTCTTTGGGTACTATTTGCATTAACAGCTTTTTCAGTATTAGACAACGACATATCTATTTTCATGTAGCAAAATGTTTGACGAACTTTGATAAGGTAATAGTTCTATCGCAGAAAGGAAAGCACGCCATGTAAAACGGTAGCAAGAGTAGATACAAAAATCGCAATGACCTAAGGATTGAAGAAATGTGTACTGTCTTGCCTGTCTCTTGTCTTTACTGGTTTTAGGTATCCTATATTTAATTTTGTCACACAGTAGAGCAAGTTATTAGCTAATAGGCAATAAAGAGTCCAGATTTTCTGAAGAGTTCTTGTTCTGCTGGTTACAAATAATCCTATCCAGTATTAATTGCGAGTTTTCTTTTTTCTTTCCTTCCTTTTTTAAGTAAGGGGCAAGACGTCAAACTGGGAGCAGGAGAGTGAAATAAAGTGACATGCGGTATAAGAATGTTGTTGGAAGAGGCATGGCACTGCACTACACACTTAAGACCAAATAACATGTCTTACATTTCCTTGAAGATGTATGTTTTATGTATCAGACTCTTCAGAAAGATGTGCACTACAAAATGAACTTATTTTTGAAAAGTCTTTTCTTTTAATTTTTGACGTTCTGATGTGCAGAGCAGTCTGAGTTATGGCGGGGGGAGGGGGGGGTGGTGGTGGTGGTAAGTCTCCATGTGACCCGTGTTTATATTTAGTTATTTTTGTGTTTCCTCTTCGTTTACTGCTCTCACGTCAAATGAAAAGATGGATTTCTGTGGTTGGGAGCTATCAAGTGAATTAAAATACATTCACATAATTACAGAAGGCTAAAATATGTTACTAGTTTCAGTTTTTATTTTATTTCCACCTTTCTTACAGTCAAGCATTAATCACCTTGCAGAACAATAAAGTTATTTTTGTCGGTTTGCTAAACAAATTTGGCTTTTATTAATCTTTCCTGCTGAGGCATTCAATTTATTTGAAACGAAGTGTTTAATTCCACAGTATTGGGTAATTTCATCTGTTCGCTGCATTTCAAGTGCATGTTTTCGTCTTCTAGCACATATGGCATTATGCCAATATAAAGAACCAAACATGAGATAATACAGTTCTGGTATTCCAAGAAAATTTACATCCCGAAAACCACATTGAAAGCTTCATATCAGGTTGAGCCCTACCTCATTGGGAATCTGGACATACGAATGTGCATGGTAAGGCGAACTACGCATTTTAGTATGGTTCACGAAATTCCGATTTTCTTGGAGTATCCTCTGATGTCGTGTTTCTTTTATGACATAATGTAAGATCTTTTAATGTTTTACATGTACGAACTTGCGGGCTTCCTACGTCACCGTAGCTGCGCAAGCGCGGTGACGCCATTTATCTGGCAACTGCTGAAATGAATCTATTTCTAACAGGTCTCGGGAAAATATTGTGAATTGTTGTCCGAAAAGCGTTATTTTCAAAGTAAATTTCCTTTTATGCAAGATGAACTATGTGCGAGGGCGTACGATGAATTTCTTAAATCACAGAACGTTTGCTCTCTTTTAAAAATCGACTCTTTGATAATGTGCCATTTAGAGCACAGAAGGTCAGAGATTCATGTGGGTATCAAAAATTTTACTGGCGTATTTGTGTGATGTATCGTAAAGTGTAACATGCGCCAAACAGATCAACATTATATGTGAAAGCTTAGCTTCTCTTGTAGCTTATTAATCTTTGAGACAAATATTATATGCAAAAGCTCTGCTTTTCTTGTAGCAACACTATGTATATTAATTTAAACCATTAACGTTTCCTGTTGGTGGAATTTGAATTTATACTTTCGTAATACGAAAATATGCAGCGTACATGTTGGTGCACATCAAAGATCTTCCCAAAACGTTCTTTTTCCCCCTGAGTTTCGTTTTCTAAAGTGCTGGGAAATTCTACGCTGCTGTATAAGACTACACTCCTGGAAATTGAAATAAGAACACCGTGAATTCATTGTCCCAGGAAGGGGAAACTTTATTGACACATTCCTGGGGTCAGATACATCACATGATCACACTGACAGAACCACAGGCACATAGACACAGGCAACAGAGCATGCACAATGTCGGCACTAGTACAGTGTATATCCACCTTTCGCAGCAATGCAGGCTGCTATTCTCCCATGGAGACGATCGTAGAGATGCTGGATGTAGTCCTGTGGAACGGCTTGCCATGCCATTTCCACCTGGCGCCTCAGTTGGACCAGCGTTCGTGCTGGACGTGCAGACCGCATGAGACGACGCTTCATCCAGTCCCAAACATGCTCAATGGGGGACAGATCCGGAGATCTTGCTGGCCAGGGTAGTTGACTTACACCTTCTAGAGCACGTTGGGTGGCACGGGATACATGCAGACGTGCATTGTCCTGTTGGAAGAGCAAGTTCCCTTGCCGGTCTAGGAATGGTAGAACGATGGGTTCGATGACGGTTTGGATGTACCGTGCACTATTCAGTGTCCCCTCGATGATCACCAGTGGTGTACGGCCAGTGTAGGAGATCGCTCCCCACACCATGATGCCGGGTGTTGGCCCTGTGTGCCTCGGTCGTATGCAGTCCTGATTGTGGCGCTCACCTGCACGGCGCCAAACACGCATACGACCATCATTGGCACCAAGGCAGAAGCGACTCTCATCGCTGAAGACGACACGTCTCCATTCGTCCCTCCATTCACGCCTGTCGCGACACCACTGGAGGCGGGCTGCACGATGTTGGGGCGTGAGCGGAAGACGGCCTAACGGTGTGCGGGACCGTAGCCCAGCTTCATGGAGACGGTTGCGAATGGTCCTCGCCGATACCCCAGGAGCAACAGTGTCCCTAATTTGCTGGGAAGTGGCGGTGCGGTCCCCTACGGCACTGCGTAGGATCCTACGGTCTTGGCGTGCGTCCGTGCGTCGCTGCGGTCCGGTCCCAGGTCGACGGGCACGTGCACCTTCCGCCGACCACTGGCGACAACATCGATGTACTGTGGAGACCTCACGCCCCACGTGTTGAGCAATTCGGCGGTACGTCCACCCGGCCTCCCGCATGCCCACTATACGCCCTCGCTCAAAGTCCGTCAACTGCACATACGGTTCACGTCCACACTGTCGCGGCATGCTACCAGTGTTAAAGACTGCGATGGAGCTCCGTATGCCACGGCAAACTGGCTGACACTGACGGCGGCGGTGCACAAATGCTGCGCAGCTAGCGCCATTCGACGGCCAACACCGCGGTTCCTGGTGTGTCTGCTGTGCTGTGCGTGTGATCATTGCTTGTACAGCCCTCTCGCAGTGTCCGGAGCAAGTATGGTGGGTCTGACACACCGGTGTCAATGTGTTCTTTTTTCCATTTCCAGGAGTGTATATCTCTTCAAAGTCTACGTTTTACAGTTCCGAGGGAAAGTATACTGTTATTTAACATGGAAAAAGTGTATTTTCACCCGGGAGCAAATGTATTTTTAACCAGGAGATCCGGGAAAAACCCGGGAATTTTTTTTCCTTGTCCGCGTATACACCCTGTACAACGTTATATGATCGTGAAATTGTAGTGTATAAGATTGTTTTAGATTTCTTCATTGTATCTGGCAGAAAACAAATTGGAGAGTAGTTGGCACATTCTAGAGGGCCACACTTGCTCTGGAAGAAAGAAATGTTTATGCTTGGGTGTATACAGGAGCGATGTTCTTGAGGTCAATATTATGGAAATGGAAGAGGGGGTAGATGAAGATGAAATGGGAGATACGATACTGCGTGAAGAATTCGACAGAGCACTGAAAGACCTGAGTCAAAACAAGGCCCCGGGAGCAGACAACATTCCATTAGAACTACTGATAGCCTTGGGAGAGCCAGTCCTCACAAAACTACCAGCTGGTGAGCAAGATGTATGAGACAGGCAAAATTCCCTCACACTTCAAGAAGAATATAATAATTCCAATCCCATAGGAAGCAGGTGTTGACAGGTGTGAAAATGACCGTACTATCAGTTTAATAAGTCACAGCTGCAAAATACTAACGCGAATTCCTTCCAGATGAATGGAAAAACTGGTAGAAGCCGACCTCCGACCTCGAGGAAGATCAGTTTGGATTCCGTAGAAATGTTGGAACACATGAAGCAATACTGACCCTACGAATTATCTTAGAACAAAGATTAAGGAAAGGCAAACCTATGTTTCTAGCATTTGTAGACTTAGAGAAAGCTTTTGACAATGTTGACTGGAATACTCTCTTTCAAATTCTGAAAGTGGCAGGGGTAAAATACAGGGAGCGAAAGGCTACTTATAATTTGTACAGAAAGCAGACGGCAGTTACAAGAGTCGAGGGACATGAAAGAGAAGCAGCTGTTGGGAAGGGAGTGAGACAGGGTTGTAACCTCTCCCCAACGCTATTCAATCTGTATATTGAGCAAGCAGTAAAGGAAACAAAAGAAAAGTTCAGAGTAGGTATTAAAATCCATGGAGAAGAAATAAAAACTTCGAGTTTCACCGATAACATTGTAATTCTGTCAGACAGGAAAGGACTTGGAAGAGCAGTTGAATGGAATGGACAATGTCTTGAAAGGAGGGTATAAGATGAACATCAACAAAAGCAAAACATGGATAATGGAATGTAGTCAATATAAGTCGGATGATGCTGAGGGAATTAGATTAGGAAATGAGACACTTAAAGTAGTAAAGGAGTTTTGCTATTTGGGGAGCAAAATAACTGATGATGGTTGAAGTAGAAAGGATATAAACTGTAGACTGGCAATGGCAAGGAAAGCGTTTCTGAAGAAGAGAAATTTGTTAACATCGAGTATAGATTTAAGTGTCAGGAAGTCGTTTCTAAAAGTATTTGTATGGAGTGTAGCCATGTATGGAAGTGAAATATGGATGATAAATAGTTTAGACAAGAAGAGAATAGAAGCTTTCGAACTGTGGTGCTACAGAAGAATGCTGAAGATTAGATGGGTAGATCAAATAACTAATGAGGAGGTATTGAATAGAATTGGGGAGAACAGGAGTTTGTGGCACAACTTGACTAGAAGAAGGGATCGGTTGGTAGGACATGTTCTGAGGCATCAATGGATTACCAATGAAGTACTGGAGGGCAGGGTGGAGGGTAAAAATCGTAGAGGGAGACCAAGAGATGAATACACTAAGCAGATTCAAAAGGATATAGGCTGCAGTAGGTACTGGGAGATGAAGAAGCTTGCACAGGATAGAGTAGCATGGAGAGCTGCATCAAACCAGTCTCACGACTGAAGACCACAACAACAACAACAACATGCTTGTCTTCAGACAAATTGTAATGTTTCTGTTGAGCTCAGTTAGTTGTTTTACATGAAAATAATTACTTCAATTTCCAAAAGTCTAAATGTATTTAGTCTAAACCAAAGTTTGTAAAGTTTTTCATGCTTTTCACTGCTATGTTTACTCTTGCATTAACAGTTAATGCAGTTGGTTCATGGAATATTATACTTCCACATTTTTCTAGAGAGAATATGGAATTTTTGAAGATTCATCAAAACAAATTTTCCATGTTTTTTAGGTTTGATGCTTGTGTTGGGGTCTTTTTCTGGACTTCAGGCAAATTGTGGCTGCATCCAGTCTCGTGTTCCAGTGTTGACTGTTGCGATTGATAGTGGTTGCAGTTCCTTATTTAGCGTCTTCCTAAAGTAGATCAACTCCCACCCCCTTCCCAAAAAGAACATTCTAGTATTTTTTCTACATATTAACATACTCCAATAAACTTTTTATTGTATAATAAATGATTATCCTAGTAATATACTTCAGTACACTTTTTATTGTATAATAAATGATTACCCTAGTAATAGAGTTCTTTACATTATTGGATATTTTTTACATATGTCTTTCAGCTATAAAGAGATGTGTATTTTTGTCACCAAACACATTTCACTTTTATTGAAATAAAACATCATCATTGGTGGTATTTTATATCCGGTTTTCACTCACATGAGGAAATGCCATCTGCTCGCATGATTTTTTAGCTATGTCTTTGTTTGGCAGTGATGAGTCTGGCCTAATCCCACATTGCTTTGCAGAAGTGTGCATTTCTTGATGTGAAGCACAAGCAATGTACGGTAGCACCGCTACAGGTTTGGTAACGAAAATAAGTATTTTCTTGTGTAGACGGATTCATAAATGATGGTGGTTCATGCAAGTGGAAGCATGGATGGCATTCACATTGTTACCGGTTCCAAACAACAGTCGCGGTACGAGCATAGAGGTGCTTTGCGCTTTTGAGAAAAGTGTGTTTCCTGCAAATTATATCTCTCACTTGACTATGTAGAATTTGCCGCTTACCGCCACCGTCAGTGTTGATAACTTGCAACAAATGCAATAAAAGTTCACTAAATAACTCGTTATGCTCACATTTAATGCTGTCAGTGACTACGACAGTCACAACAGAGTGCACAGAACACTACTGAATGCTCTCTAGTTTTCGGATAATGTGTGACGTATGTGCACAGAATGAGCCTAAACTTGCCCACCATTGTTCGCAACTCCAACTATAGCTGTAGAGATAAATTTAAAAAACCTTCAAATATTATACAGCAACTACAGACAATATTATGAGACAAATGAACAATTCCATGCATAGTTTGACATATTCCTTCGATTATGTTTCCTTTCCATACTGACTATTATTGATTAGTGAAATTTGCTTTATGCAAAGGCACAATTTTGAAATATATATTTACATTGATTACTTGAGGGTTAAAGGAGACCATTCACTGAAAAGCAGATGTCTTGAGTTGTCAATAGGCTTACACTAAATAAGAAAAACTTGATAGCTTTTGCACTTATCTTTTGACAAAATAGAGTACGCGAACACACACACGCACGGTTTTGCTCCTACATGGCGCCAACTAGACCAACAGTACCGATGCTATTTAGCAGCAGGTGGGCTGGTTTTTGTGGGTATAGTGTTGGGTGGTGTGGATGGACGGAGGCAGGGAGAGGGACTGGGGATGTGTGGCTAGTGACTCGGAGGCAGGCCGGTTTGCCAGCTAGGAATGTGTGAGGGAGGGTGGCAGGTATTGTGGTAGCGACCGATGGGAAGCGGCACATGCTGTGGGCGACATGAGGATGTGAATTGGAAGGGGTTGACAGGACAGAGGAAGGGAAAACTGTTGGGTGAAGGGTTTGAGACTGCAGTTTAGCTGGAATTGAGGCCTGTCAAACTCTCCCAACTTGTCTCACCTTCAGTGTGTGCTACTTCCCAGTGTCTGCTAATATGCCTTCCATCCCTCCTTCCTGCATCCCTAGCCAGAAAACAGGCCTCTCTCCAAACCACTAGCCACCAGTACCCAATCCCTTTCCCTGACTCCCAACTCCTTGTCCCGTGCCTGGGTGCCGTTTGTGTTCGAAGTAACAATTTTTTACTGTGTGCATCAATTGACCTATATGCTACTTTCTACATTGACAGAGGATTTGGTATACCCTATCCTTAGATAGCTCTTTATGGTCCCTAATAGTGTCTTTTTTGTAATTTGTGGACAAAATCGGCTGAGTGGAGGGAAGGTGAATGGTCGACTTTGGTTTATTGGGAAAATTTTAGGAAAGTGTGGTTGATCTGTAAAGAAGACCACACATAGGACACTAGTGGGACCTATTCTTGAATTCTTCACGAATGTTTGGGATCTGCATCAGATTGGATTAAAGGAAAACATCAAAACAATTCAGAGTCGGGCTGATAGACTCGGTACCAGTCTGTTTGAACAAAACGCAAGTGTTACGGAGATGCTTCGGGAACTCAGATGGATATCACTGGAGGGAACGCAACAGTCTTTTTGGAGAACACTATTGAGAAAATTGAGGGACTGGCATAATGTGTTGACAGGGTGACTGTCTTTCATCTACACTCCTGGAAATTGAAATAAGAACACCATGAATTCATTGTCCCAGGAGGGGGAAACTTTATTGACACATTCCTGGGGTCAGATACATCACATGATCACACTGACAGAACCACAGGCACATAGACACAGGCAACAGAGCATGCACAATGTCGGCACTAGTACAGTGTATATCCACCTTTCGCAGCAATGCAGGCTGCTATTCTCCCATGGAGATGATCGTAGAGATGCTGGATGTAGTCCTGTGGAACGGCTTGCCATGCCATTTCCACCTGGCGCCTCAGTTGGGCCAGCGTTCGTGCTGGACGTGCAGACCGCGTGAGACGACGCTTCATCCAGTCCCAAACATGCTCAATGGGGGACAGATCCGGAGATCTTGCTGGCCAGGGTAGTTGACTTACACCTTCTAGAGCACGTTGGGTGGCACGGGATACATGCAGACGTGCATTGTCCTGTTGGAAGAGCAAGTTCCCTTGCCGGTCTAGGAATGGTAGAACGATGGGTTCGATGACGGTTTGGATGTACCGTGCACTATTCAGTGTCCCCTCGACGATCACCAGTGGTGTACGGCCAGTGTAGGAGATCGCTCCCCACCCCATGATGCCAGGTGTTGGCCCTGTGTGCCTCGGTCGTATGCAGTCCTGATTGGGGCGCTCACCTGCACGGCGCCAAACACGCATACGACCATCATTGGCACCAAGGCAGAAGCGACTCTCATCGCTGAAGACGACACGTCTCCATTCGTCCCTCCATTCACGCCTGTCGCGACACCACTGGAAGCGGGCTGCACGATGTTGGGGCATGAGCGGAAGACGGCCTAACGGTGTGCGGGACCGTAGCCCAGCTTCATGGAGACGGTTGCGAATGGTCCTCGCCGATACCCCAGGAGCAACAGTGCCTCTAATTTGCTGGGTAGTGGCGGTGCGGTCCCCTACGGCACTGCGTAGGATCCTACGGTCTTGGCGTGCATCCGTGCGTCGCTGCGGTCCGGTCCCAGGTCGACGGGCACGTGCACCTTCCGCCGACCACTGGCGACAACATCGATATACTGTGGAGACCTCACGCCCCACGTGTTGAGCAATTTGGCGGTACGTCCACCCGGCCTCCCGCATGCCCACTATACGCCCTCGCTCAAAGTCCGTCAACTGCACATACGGTTCACGTCCATGCTGTCGCGGCATGCTACCAGTGTTAAAGACTGCGATGGAGCTCCGTATGCCACGGCAAACTGGCTGACACTGACGGCGGCGGTACACAAATGCTGCGCAGCTAGCGCCATTCGACGGCCAACACCGCGGTTCCTGGTGTGTCCGCTGTGCCGTGCGTGTGATCATTGCTTGTACAGCCCTCTCGCAGTGTCCGGAGCAAGTATGGTGGGTCTGACACACCGGTGTCAATGTGTTCTTTTTTCCATTTCCAGGAGTGTATATTTAGGTGTGGCTAAATCCCTAATTTTTCCCATGCTGTAATTCACCATAAAAAGTTGTCTATGTATATTAAAGCAAATGACAAAATGGTTTCTAGAACTTTTGAAAAAGCCTAACAAACTTGACACATTTGTACCTTCGTATGTGATGGGAAGATGAGTAGCCTCTCTTTAAAAGCCCCTAAAAATTGAACCACTAAAGATATTGGACTGAATTTTTGTATATATAACCTGATATATATAGAACCTGAATATATATAGTACTGAAATTTGGTGTATATATATATATATATATACCTAAAAACAAAGATGATGTGACTTACCAAATGAAAGTGCTGGCAGGTCGACAGACACACAAACGAACACAAACATACACACAAAATTCAAGCTTTCGCAACAAACTATTGCCTCATCAGGAAAGAGGGAAGGAGAGGGAAAGACGAAAGGATGTGGGTTTTAAGGGAGAGGGTAAGGAGTCATTCCAGTCCTGGGAGCGGAAAGACTTACCTTAGGGGGAAAAAGGACGGGTATACACTCGCACACACACACACACATCCATCCACACATATACAGACACAAGCAGACATATTTCAATAATAAGGGACGGGTATACACTCGCACACACACACATATCCATCCACACATATACAGACACAAGCAGACATATTAAAGACAGGTCTTTAAATATGTCTGCTTGTGTCTGTATATGTGTGGATGGATATGTGTGTGTGTGCGAGTGTATACCTGTCCTTTTTTCCCCCTAAGGTAAGTCTTTCCGCTCCCGGGATTGGAATGACTCCTTACCCTCTCCCTTAAAACCCATATCCTTTTGTCTTTCCTTCTCCTTCCCTCTTTCCTGACGAGGCAACCGTTGGTTGCGAAAGCTTGGATTTTGTGTGTATGTTTGTGTTTGTTTGTGTGTCTGTCGACCTGCCAGCACTTTCATTTGGTAAGTCACATCATCTTAGTTTTTAAATATATTTTTCCTTCGTGGAATGTTTCCTTCTATTGTAAACATATATATATATATATATATATATATATATATATATATATATATATATTTAAAAAGAAAGATGATGAGACTTACCAAACAAAAGCGCTGGCAGGTCGATAGACACACAAACAAACACAAACATACACACAAAATCTAGCTTTCGCAACCAACGGTTTCTTCGTCAGGAAAGAGGGAAGGAGAAGGAAAGACAAAAGGATATGGGTTTTAAGGGAGAGGGTAAGGAGTCATTCCAATCCCGGGAGCGGAAAGACTTACCTTAGGGGGAAAAAGGACAGGTATACACTCGCACACACACACATATCCATCCATACATACAAGACACAAGCAGACATTTGTAAAGGCAAAGAGTTTGAGCAGAGATGTCAGTTGGGACGGAAGTATAGAGGCAAAGATGATGTTGAAAGACAGGTGAGGTATGAGCGGCGGCAGATTGAAATTAGGAATTAGCGGAGATTGAGGCCTGGCGGATAGCGAGAAGAGAGGATATGCTGAAGGGCAAGTTCCCATCTCCGGAGTTCTGACAGGTTGGTGTTAGTGGGAAGTATCCAGATAACCCGGACGGTGTAACACTGTGCCAAGATGTGCTGGCCGTGCACCAAGGCATGTTTAGCCACAGGGTGATCCTCATTACCAACAAACACTGTCTGCCTGTGTCCATTCATGCGAATGGACAGTTTGTTGCTGGTCATTCCCACATAGAACGCTTCACAGTGTAGGCAGGTCAGTTGGTAAATCACGTGGGTGCTTTCACACGTGGCTCTGCCTTTGATCGTGTACACCTTCCGGGTTACAGGACTGGAATAGGTGGTGGTGGGAGGGTGCATGGGACAGGTTTTACACCGGGGACGGTTACAGGGGTAGGAGCCAGAGGGTAGGGAAGGTGGTTACTTTCTATTCACCTTCTCCTTTTTTTTACCGTAATCCAGTATACAATTTTATCCCGCCGATATATACTCAATAATACGTAATAATACGTAACCCACTTCCAAACCATAACCAAAATTTTTTTTTCCGCTTTCAACACTACCGCTGCTATAAAATCCACCGTTTCCAGTTCACAAACAGTTCCTTTCAGCTATTAAACAACCTTTTCGGCTAGTTTTAATATATTTTGCTTTATTTCCAGTTCCGTTTTTCTCACATCATCGATCATTTTTAGCCGCTTCCCACAGGTTTGAACGTCATTATTTCTTCATCAGACAATTGTTGCTTCATTTCCATAATCTGCCACCACCAAACCACCCTTTTAATACATCCTCACGTAGTTTTTTCGAAATTTTCCCGTATTTCTCCACCCTTTAACGTGTTTTGGCGGCACTAACCTTTATGCACATCATTATCTACCTACACAAGTTCACCACAGGATCAACATAGCCCAGCTCTAACCAACCCTTTTTCGCCTTTTTTTCACACCAGATCTCCATTTGCTTTCTAGTTTTACCTTTATCTCTCCCCATATATATTTATTTTCATTTTCATTTCAGCCTCATGTTCCACTTTCCACCTTCTAGTACCATGTCACCCTCACAACACCTCCACAACGACCCCATTAAGTTTTATTTACATTCCCTCCGCAAACATGCCTTCGCCCTAGCCAGATTACACTCCCATATTTTATTCTCTCAGGCTTGTCTGACATTTGGCATCACCCCCAAAGGCCTCACACTTAAAGTTCCCATCTCTGGCTGCAACCCTTCTTTCCATCAGTCCCTATACCAGTTCCAAACCGAACAATCCATTGCCCTCACCCACCTAATCCTTCACCTACACATCCACTCAGCCAATCAACACACCCATCAACTCCTGTCCCTAATAAAAGTCCTCAATCTTTCCTCTCCCACATCCACACCGGTTGTTCAGAGCATCCTCCTACAGGCCAACCGCAAATTAGAAAAGCATGCCACCCTCCACCTTAAAAAACTATCCAATCTCCTGGTTTCCCACCTCCGGAAAGGCAACTCACTCACCCTTCACAACCTTTCCAGCAAACCTCAACCTCCTCTCATTGCACACAAACCCAGTCTCCCATCTACTCAATCTCCCACTTCGAGCTCCACTCCCTCCAAAACCTCAAAATTCCAATCAACACACTCTGGAACCACAACACCCCAATTCAGTAGTTAACCTCTCCTCCAAACCTCTCTCCCAATCCGAAACCTCTGTCCTATCCAAAGGCCTCACCTTCAGCCCCACTCCCAGATTTAACCAAACAGCCCTTGTCAAAGATTTACTGTCCTACACCCGTACTCTCTGCTGGAAATATCACTTTGCCACGAAGAAAAATGATCCTAATCCTACTCCTAATGATCCAACTCCCCAAGATACTATCCAAATTGAACCATGCCTGGAACAGTTCCGTCCTCCGTCACAGCGGGACCCACCTCCTCTTCCTCAAAATCACCCTCTCCAAACCTTCCAGGAATTTCTGACTTCCAGCCTTGCCTCTCAATCCTTCTTAAAAAACCTCAATCCTACTCCCAACATCACCACTGCTGAAGCCCAAGCTATGCGTGATCTGAGGGCTGACCAATCCATCATCATTCTTCCGGCGGACAAGGGTTCCACGACTGTGGTACTTGATCGTCGGGAGTATGTGGCTGAGGGACTGCGTCAGCTTTCAGACAACACCACTTACAAAGTTTGCCATGGTAATCCCATTCCTGATGTCCAGGCGGAGCTTCAAGGAATCCTCAGAACCTTAGGCCCCCTACAAAACCTTTCACCTGACTCCATCAACCTCCTGACCCCACCAACACCCCGCACCCCTACCTTCTACCTTCTTCCCAAAATTCACAAACCCAATCATCCCGGCCGTCCCATTGTAGCTGGTTACCAAGCCCCCACAGAACGCATCTCTGCCTACGTAGATCAACACCTTCAACCCATTACATGCAGTCTCCCATCCTTCATCAAAGACACCAACCACTTTCTCGAACGCCTGGAATCCCTACCCAGTCTGTTACCCCCGGAAACCATCCTTGTAACCATTGATGCCACTTCCTTATACACAAATATTCCGCATGTCCAGGGCCTCGCTGCAATGGAGCACTTCCTTTCACGCCGATCACCTGCCGCCCTACCTAAAACCTCTTTCCTCATTACCTTAGCCAGCTTCATCCTGACCCACAACTACTTCACTTTTGAAGGCCAGACATACCAACAATTAAAGGGAACAGCCATGGGTACCAGGATGGCCCCCTCGTACGCCAACCTATTCATGGGTCGCTTAGAGGAAGCCTTCTTGGTTACCCAGGCCTGCCAACCCAAAGTTTGGTACAGATTTATTGATGACATTTTCATGATCTGGTCTCACAGTGAAGAAGAACTCCAGAATTTCCTCTCCAACCTCAACTCCTTTGGTTCCATCGGATTCACCTGGTCCTACTCTAAATCCCATGCCACTTTCCTTGACGTTGACCTCCACCTGTCCAATGGCCAGCTTCACACGTCCGTCCACATCAAACCCACCAACAAGCAACAGTACCTCCATTACGACAGCTGCCACCCATTCCACATCAAACGGTCCCTTCCCTACAGCCTAGGTCTTCGTGGCAAACGAATCTGCTCCAGTCCGGAATCCTTGAACCATTACACCAACAACCTGAAAACAGCTTTTGCATCCCGTAACTACCCTCCCGACCTTGTACAGAAGCAAATAACCAGAGCCACTTCCTCATCTCCTCAAACCCGGAACCCTCCACAGAGGAACCCCAAAAGTGCCCCACTTGTGACAGGATACTTTCCGGGACTGGATCAGATTCTGAATGTGGCTCTCCAGCAGGGATACGACTTCCTCAAATCCTGCCCTGAAATGAGATCCATCCTTCATGAAATCCTCCCCACTCCACCAAGAGTGTCTTTCCGCCGTCCACCCAACCTTCGTAACCTCTTAGTTCATCCCTATGAAATCCCCAAACCACCTTCCCTACCCTCTGGCTCCTACCCCTGTAACCGTCCCCGGTGTAAAACCTGTCCCATGCACCCTCCCACCACCACCACCTATTCCAGTCCTGTAACCCGGAAGGTGTACACGATCAAAGGCAGAGCCACGTGTGAAAGCACCCACGTGATTTACCAACTGACCTGCCTACACTGTGAAGCGTTCTATGTGGGAATGACCAGCAACAAACTGTCCATTCGCATGAATGGACACAGGCAGACAGTGTTTGTTGGTAATGAGGATCACCCTGTGGCTAAACATGCCTTGGTGCACGGCCAGCACATCTTGGCACAGTGTTACACCGTCCGGGTTATCTGGATACTTCCCACTAACACCAACCTGTCAGAACTCCGGAGATGGGAACTTGCCCTTCAGCATATCCTCTCTTCTCGCTATCCGCCAGGCCTCAATCTCCGCTAATTCCTAATTTCAATCTGCCGCCGCTCATACCTCACCTGTCTTTCAACATCATCTTTGCCTCTATACTTCCGTCCCAACTGACATCTCTGCTCAAACTCTTTGCCTTTACAAATGTCTGCTTGTGTCTTGTATGTATGGATGGATATGTGTGTGTGTGCGAGTGTATACCTGTCCTTTTTCCCCCTAAGGTAAGTCTTTCCGCTCCCGGGATTGGAATGACTCCTTACCCTCTCCCTTAAAACCCATATCCTTTTGTCTTTCCTTCTCCTTCCCTCTTTCCTGACGAGGCAACCGTTGGTTGCGAAAGCTAGATTTTGTGTGTATGTTTGTGTTTGTTTGTGTGTCTATCGACCTGCCAGCGCTTTTGTTTGGTAAGTCTCATCATCTTTCTTTTTAAATATATTTTTCCCACGTGGAATGTTTCCCTCTATATATATATATATATATATATATATATATATATATATATATATATATATATATATATTTAAAAAGAAAGATGATGAGACTTACCAAACAAAAGCGCTGGCAGGTCGATAGACACACAGACAAACACAAACATACACACAAAATCTAGCTTTCGCAACCAATGGTTGCCTCGTCAGGAAAGAGGGAAGGAGAGGGAAAGACAAAAGGATTTGGGTTTTAAGGGAGAGGGTAAGGAGTCATTCCAATCCCGGGAGCGGAAAGACTTACCTTAGGGGGAAAAAAGGAGGGAAAAAAGGACAGGTATACACTCGCACACACACACATATCCATCCTCATATACACAGACACAAGCAGACATTTGTATATATACATTTGTATATATAGAACCTTCACGTCAAATTTCATTGAATTTGGAGAGGGTTGAGTGGTGACACGTTTTAATATTGGTTCCTTTGATGTGGAAGGTCCTATGGCAACTTCTTCACACACACACACACACACACACACACACACACACACACACATATATGCTTCATGTACATATTTCAACCTTAGACAAGAGCAGACTACCTATGGCAACTACTTCTGTCTGTTTCTAGTAAGCTCAGAATAATTAGTTGTGTGTTTCTTATTAATATTCACAGTAAGCATTATGACATGGAATGTGTCACCCTAACAAACATACAATGCTTTTTTTGTAATGAATGAACTGTTTGTATGGCTACATGCCAGCCATCAGCTTTTTTCTGTATAAATGACTAATTATTTCAATCCAAGAATTCCTCTTTGGAGAGGAAAACACTTCTGCTATCTGTCAGACTTTTTATTTCCATGGGTAGGATGTTAAAGAGTTAGTAGTATTTCGCTCCTTCTTGCACCAGAGTTAAGATTCATTAAAGGGTAATGCAGGTCATTCTTTCTTGTAGTGTTGTATGTATGAGTAATTCTGTTACTCTTGAACTCAAGTAGATGGTTGATCACAAATGTTGTGGGTGATATACATACTGTGAGGCTGTGGATAATATAGGCAGTTGCATAAAGAGATGTCTGTACAATGTAGATATATGAAACACACATATTTTACTGTTTACTTTCTTTTGTGCAATGAATACCTTTTCCCTAAGTGAGGAGTTGTCTCGGAATATTGTCCAATGAATGAATGAAAATATGTAGAATGTGTTAAATTACTGCCTTCTATTTCCTCAACGTAGGCAGTTACTCTTAGGGCACAAGTAGTTGAACATTTATTGGGAGAATTCCCGAGAATTGTAGCTGATGTATAAGACCTCATACAGAACACTTGTAAGACACAGTCTCAAGTTATGCTCTAGTGTTTGAGAATAAGTTGCTACTAACCATAAAGATGACATGTTGAATTACAGACAGGCATAACAATATCTTTCAGCCAAAGCCTTCTTTAGAAAAGAAAGAAACACAAACACATTTGCACAAGCAGGCACACTGCAGGCAGACGACCGCTGCCTCCAGCTGCTCTTAGCCAGACTGCAGATGTTGTGTTGAGTGTTGAATGAAAGCAGCTCTTGGGAATGGGGCAGGAAAGGGAGACGGATAGCAGGCTACAGTTGGAGGGAGAGAAGAACATTATGTGGCGGAGCGAGCGTAGACTAGAAGGCGGCTGGACAAGGCTGCCTGGTGCTGTGTTGGAAGGCTGTGAGTGGGGAGGGATTGGGGGGGGGGGGGGAGAGAAACAGGAAGCAGAGGGGAAGAGACTGGTGGATGCGTTGGCAGAGAGTGTTGCACAATGAGGGTGAGGGGACGTGAATTGGGAGGAGGTGGTAGGACAGAAGGGGCCGGAAACCGTTGATGGAGGGTGTGGGGCCAGTAGATTATGGTAGGTTGGGGCTAGAATAATTTCGGGAGTGGAGAATGTGTCATGTGCACAGTTCAGAAAAGTTGGTGGTGGAGAGTATCCAGATAGCCTAGGTTGTGAAGCAGCCATTGAAATCAAGTGTGTTATGTCCAGCCACAGGCTGTTCCATTTTGCTCCTGGGTGGCTCAGTTCGGTTGTGGCATTCGTCATCTATCGTTGTGCCCTGAAATGAGGATCATCCTACCCAGGGTCCTTCCCATCCTCCCTGAAGTGTTGTTCCGGTGTCAACCCAGCCGCCAAACATCCTAGAGCGTCCTTACACCACTCCCAGTCCCAGCCCCTCGCCACAGAAATCATCTCTCTGTAAAATACACAGGTGCAAGCCCTGCATAATCCCCCCACCTAGCACTTCCTATTCCAGTCCCATCACGGGCTTATCTACCCCTTCAGAGACTGAGCCACCTATGAAAGCAGGCACGTCATATACCAGCTCTGCAGCAATCATTGCATAGTTTGTTATGTTGGTATGATTACCAAGCAGCTACCTGCCAAACTGTGACCAACAACAAAGTGTACCATGCTGTGGCATGATATGCAGCTGAGCATGAAGGTGCTTTATTTCAAATACTGCTTCACAACCTGGGCCATCTGGAGTTTCTCCTCCACCACCTGCTTTTCTCAGCTGCATAGATAGTTATCCTTACAATACAGTTTCCACTCCTGAAATTATCCCGGCCCTAACCTATGATAACCTACTGTCTCCACACCCTCCATCCAACAGTTTCCACTCCCTCTGTTGTATCACTTCCTCCCAATCCATGCCCCCTCATCCTCATGATATGCCGATCTCTGTCAATACACTCACAAGGCTTTTCCACTTTGTGGTCCTATCCTTTTCTGCTCCACTTTACAGTCTCCCCATGTTGCATCTGATAGCTATGCCCAGCTGATTTCTAATCACTGCTCGCTCCTCCAGATAGCACTCTTCTCTCCACCCACCTGTATCCTCATACCCTCTCCCCTCACTGACCCACTTCAGACTGCTGTTTTCATTCAATGCAATAGTTGTATTCTTGCCAGAGCTGCAGGAGATAGTGATCATGTGTGTGTGAGATGTATCTGATTAAAGGACGACATCAAAGTTGTTCAGATGTGTGCTGCTAGATTTGTTACTGACAGGTTCAATCAACACACAATTGCACAGTTGTTGCAGAAACACTCCACAAACTCAAATGGGAATTTCTGGATGGACTAGTGATAAAGTTTAGAGAATTGGCATTT
This sequence comes from Schistocerca cancellata, assembly GCF_023864275.1. Lineage (NCBI taxonomy): Eukaryota > Metazoa > Arthropoda > Insecta > Orthoptera > Acrididae > Schistocerca > Schistocerca cancellata. The sequence continues at coordinate 323,597,901 of NC_064630.1, read as the reverse complement.
GCAACATACCATACATGTAAACATTTTAGCAGGCCTACTGTGTGGTTTTTCCAGTTTAATTTTTTCTCTCTATTCACTTCTAAGAACTGAGAACTTCTACACACTTTATTGTTTTTGGTGGTATGTTTTGTTTGTTAGATGTGGAATAGAAAATAAAAAGCACTAAATTACGAATGTTCCACAATATCTAGTAGAACATATGCAATGCCATGGTTTTCATTTATTAATATGTTATTCAAGTAAGAAGGGATGAAGAATCAATTAACAGAATGTGAAACATTTTTGACAGTTTAAAACTGGATACGCTGCATTTTTTTCTTATTTCTTCAAAGCCCATTTTTTGCAGAATCTGTCAGTAACTTTCACAAATGCATCATTTAATGTTTTCTCCGTTGGTGCTTCTTTGTTCGGCATCACAACTGTGCTTTTATCATCTGTAAGCAGGCCTGATCCTGCCTCCTGATTCAAATAAAATGGTGGATCATGAAAATAGAACAAAAACAGTAGTGGGATAATGATCAAATCCTATGGCCTACCACCGTAATTTCTCCCCAAGCAGATAAGGTGATATCCCTCTTTTTTATTTCTTTAACAGTGCAGGACAAATATCTTGCCTCCTGTTTCATAAATAAGAACTACAACAGATGTGCACTGAGCTATGTATTCTATAAAAAACTTAACTTCTGCAAATCAATATTATGACTGACACAATCAGTGCCATCAATCACAGAAGTTCCCACCACTCTCGAGTACATTACCTTCTCAAAAATTTTAGAAAAGTGAAATTAGCAGTGACACTGGGTAGTAGATACTAACATCTGCGGAGTCACCCTTCTTATAGAGGAACCTAACAATGGCATTTTTTAAATTCTGTGGGAAATTTAATCGTTATCCGTCTCCGGTTGCTAACTGTGCTTCCACAATTACCTCTGTCTGTTGAAATTCTATTAGTCCGTAGCCCTCACCAGTTTAATCCGACAAAACCATATAAATCAGGCCCTTATACAGACCCCAATCTTTGCTCCATGTGCAAAATCCTCTTGCTTTGGTATCCCATCTCCCAGATTGAACCACTTGCCCTCTAGGAACTACAGCAGTATTGCATGCACAACACAACCTCAGAAACTGTCCAATCTGTTCACCTTATACTCCCATCTCAGACTGGTACTATCCACCATCACTAAAAGAGCCTCTATCAAACCTTCCCCACATACACTCACAGCCACCAAACCATACCTTACAGACATACTATGTATGCCACACCCTCAGAAACACTCTCCTGCTGCCCTTAACAGACCTGCAAAAAAGACATGAACTTTTCCTCCAAAAGCCTCAGTCCCCAGAAGTATCAATCCTTTCCAAGGGCCTTACCTTTCACATCATTTCTAAATTCAGTCATGATGAGACAGTTGAAGACCTCCTCTCCTTCAAATACCTACAATGGGAGTACTTTCTCACACTAACACCAACACACAGATTTGATCCAAAACCAATATTACTCTGCCTTACTCCATTTACTCCTCCACCCACCCATGACTCTCCCCCACTGCTCCCAATTATCCCCTAACCTGGACATCCCCTAAATCTCTCAACATGGAAACCAACCTCTGATTCACTGAAAGAACTTCATTCATTCACCTAAAAACTAATCCTTACCTTATAATATTACCTGCTGTCAGAGGCTTCACCATTGCGGCTATGAACTGCAGGAATTATGCAGTGGAGGAACTCTGCCACATGTCAGATATCTCAGTTTACAAGCTCTGCCACAGTGACCCTATTCCAGAAATTTAAAGGATCCCCAGTCCCTTCTCCAATTCCTACGCCCATCCCACAATCTCTATCTCCTTGCTGTTCTCCCTCACCACTCCCTACACTCCTTCCTTCGACACACTTCCTGAAGTATGTAAACCCAACCACCCGTGATCCCCACCCCCACCCCTCATTGTGGCTGATTATGTCTGTCCTCCCAACACCTTCAGCCTATTACCCATACCCTACCCTCCTATGTAACGGACATTAAGCATTTCCTTTACCAACTATCTACAGTTCCTGTACATTTACTGCTGTCACCCTACTTGTCAGCGTCAGTTATGCCTCTCTCCCCACTATCATCCACAATGCTTATGATTTCCACGCTGTTCAATACTACTTTTCCCAATTTCTGACTGACACCAGACCTACAATCTCCTTCCTGGTCACAGTTGCCAACTATATACTCACACATAATGACTTCTCCTTTGAAGGTGACACCTACAAACAAATCCGTGGTTCAGCAGAGGGCATCTTCATGGCACTGTCTTATGCCAATTTACTCATGGGCCATGTAGAGGAATCCTTCCTAACCACTGAGCACCTCAAGCCCTTATCCTGGTGTAGATTCATTGATGACATATTCATGATCTGGATTGAGAGCTAGGATGCCCTATCCACATCCTCCAGACACCTCAACATCTTCTCCACCATTGCTTCCTCTAGCATAGCCCTGGGGTTGCTCTCTTGCTGACTTCCCTCATTTTGTGTTTACCATTGACGACACGACTGCACTTTTACATTTTTTGGCCTTTCCCCTTTTACCATTCCGACTTTTCTGAGATGTCAAACTGTCTGAATGGACCACATTTGAAACAAGGGACTGATGACCTTGCTGGTGGTCACTTCATCCCCAATCAACCAACCATCCACCATCGCTTCACCTGGTCCTCCTCAGCCCTGCCTACTATCTCATCCCTTACCCACTGCCCAGCATGAAAGAACACATTTTTATGTCTTAGTATCATGCAGAACTGGAGGAACGGAATTATCTTCTCTGCCAGGGTTTTGAATGCCTCTCATCATGTTCTGAAATGAGAAATATCCTCCTCCACTCCTTCAGCAGTGGTATTCTGCTGCCCACCCAGCCTGCTCAATATCCTTGTTGTCCCTGTTTCTCCCCTGCTTCCAACCCCCTATCCCTTGGCTAATATCTGTGCAATAGGCCTAGACACAAGACCTGCCCCATACATCTCCCCAATACCATCTAATCCAGGCCTATCACAGGCATTTCATACTCCATCAAAGCCAGGATCACCTGGGAAACCAGCCAAGTAAACTACCAATTTAGCTGCAGCCACTGTGCCACATTCTATGTGGGTATGACCACTAGCAAGCTGTCTGTACTCATGAATGGCAATGAAACAGCTGTACTGCATGCTGCCCAACGAGATGCGTGACTTCACCGACTGCTTCACAGTCCGTGCTATCTGTGTTCTTCACGCCTACAGCAGCTTTCCTGAATTGCTCGGGTTTGGCCTCTCCCTGCAACATATCCTTCATTCCTGTGACACCACTGATTTCAATACACATGCCTTTTGTTCCACCAGCACACTTGCATAATCATTTCCCCTTCTCTACTACTTCTTTCGCCTCCCCTTCGCCTCCCCTACTCCTGCAAGCACAACCTTCCATTGCTGTATGTAGCAGCCAAGTATCTTGTCCCCATCACACCTTTGCATGTTCCCACCTCTTTATTGATTTTGTGGTCTTTCTGACATAATCTAAAATTCTGTAGGACAGCCTTGTTGAGCACACCATTGTTGAGCACACCATTCTCTTTCCCACTGCAAACACCCCACTGATACCATCATCTACAATTTTTACAAAAAGTTCCCTGTTTAACTAACATGTGGCAACATCCACACTTAAGTGTGTTGGAGCCCTGATGTGGCTGCCTATAGAGTATAATGGCATCCCCTCCTTGTGGAAGAATCCGTAAAGCATCCCTGGTCCTTGTTCATTTGGTAGTAATTTGGTGATAGCCTTTTAAGAAGGTCCATGTTCTTGAGAAGTGTTCTGGTCTTATTCTCTACTTTCTTGGTTTGGCCGGAATGGATCTTCTGGTATGTGCTGTGATCTAGTAGGTGCGTTATTTTCTCTGTGTGACCATTATGGGAGAGGACCATTGCTGCGTTGTCTTTCTTAGCTGTAAGATGGCGATGTCAGGAACTCCTAACATCTGAATTACCACCCTCTCCCTAACTGAGTTGTTTGATTTTGTGAGTGTGGTTCTCCTGAGAGTGAGACAGGTTTCATACTGCTCTTAACAATTACTCCAGGCAGAAACTGTGCTAATGATGCCTGCGACTGATGTAAATTCAGGAGAACTGAAACTGTATCATCATTCAGTTGTTTCATTGTCAGGTTAATCACAGACTTGCAATTAACCTCCTTGTGGTAGATCCTTCAAGAGATGTTCAAATCTCAAAGTTTGATGTCCTGTGGTATCCTTGTGTGCAGAATCAGTTGCAGCTCTGGTTACACAATCAGTGCAGTTGTATGTCCAGAAATTGAAGTGACTGACCAGTTGTAGATGTAATTGAAACAGGTCCATGGAGATTGTATCAAGGTTCTGATGCATACCATGGCAGAGTTGGCTCTTTTCTTCATTCTACTGGCAGCGGCAGCTGCTGAACCAGTGTTTTACATGACTTTGGTGAAGTGTGTCATCATATTCGTGTCACATTTTGTAAGAAGTGCAAAGACACTCAGCAAATATCTTCATTGGTACAGCCGGTAGAATTTCTTAATGCTGCAATCCTACATCCCCCCCCTCCCCCCCCCTCCCCCCCCTCCCCTTCCCGAGCCATCCATTGCCAACCCACACTTTCCTGTAGTGTTATATGATCGGATTGTTTAGCTTCTCTCAGTGAATTTTTTAATATAACATTCCCAGTGGGTGTGTTGCCAGTTCGCAGTGTCCATTAGGTGCAATATTATGGTGAACAATTCTATCGCCATCATCAGGCATGCATATGTGCTGACCTTATGGGGCCATGCAGGTAACTATATCTTATCTCCTGTGTTCTATTTGTCATCCATGCCTGAACGTGTGCACTGACCAAGAAGCTGACTATTTCCAAGGGACGATCCAGAGATAGTATCAATATGCTTTATTTTTCATGGAGCTTACAACGAACAGACAAGAGAACTTGTAAGGGACAGTTCCTCTCATGTGTGTTTGCAAACTTGTGCATTGAGCATTTCAAGGAAGACATCCTGGCTGGTACAAGAGCTAATGGCACTTTGGGTCACAGTATTATCATGATAAGATGCACATGGACTTATACCTACACACACCATAGAGACCATGCTGAAGACAATGAAGCATAGTACATATATCCTCTTGATCATCGAAAGTCTCCCATGGTAAATTTAACATCTGGAAACAGTGTATGATGACAGTGCAACCTTAAGAGACAGAAGAAGAATGGGAAAAAGAAGTGGCCACAACTTTGTCCTGTATTGGGGAAGATTAGACAGGTCCTTGGAAAACACCTCATTAAGACAGTATTCTGTCCACCAACTAAAACTAGGTCATTGCTAGGAAGTGTAAAGGATGATCATGTTCTGTGTAAGGCTAGGGTGTGCCATATCCCTTTCTAATGGAGGAAGAGGTGTGTAGGTCAAATGGTGTACACAGCCAAAACTCTCTGCTGTGAACACCAGGGGCACGCCTGTTTACTACAGCCAGGCAAGATGGTGGATGCAGAGCACTGTTTGTCAATATTACATGCTATAGAATATGACTGCTTTAGGATTTCAGCACAGAGATCCATTATTAGGACTGTCATAAAAGAAGCTGTCCAAATATGTACCAAGGGCCACTTGATAAACTGTGACTGCAGCTACATTTTCAGCAAGACCTATGTGCCTGCCTGCCTGGACTATGATTAAGGAGAATAAATACAACAACATGACTCCTGAGGCAGGTGGAGTGCCCACAGCTATAGTCCTAACAAAACAACAGGAAAAGGTGACTTAATTTTAAATAGTGTACAAGACAGTATTATCAAGTGGTGACCCAGTCTTGTTATGTTACTTTGATTGAACTTGAGCGTTTTAGCTGGGAGTATTCCATGATTTGAGATTCCGAATCAAAAGAGTGAAATTTACTGTGCAATTTAAAAGCAACAAAACCATACTCGTGTACTCGCTCTGTATCTTTACTCAAACATACAAAAACTAGGATCAAGAGACCTGAATAAATATTGTCTGACATTAAATATATTGTTCATAAGAATTAGGGGAACATGACTTTAGCATCTGCCACACTCCATTAATCAGTAATTGAGGACTGGGTATGTTACCAAATTATACCTTTATCTTTCACAAATTAAGTACACAACAAAGCATCATTACATCCTCGATTTTTTACATAAAAAGAACTGTGATGTCCAACAGGCCTCAAAAATAAAGTAGAAACAATCATTCATTGTGTTACCCTGGATGGTTTTCATTGGACGTTGAGAGCTTCTGTCGAGCATGTCTTACATACGCAAGATGGAGTTTAGATCAGGACTCGCTGCCAGCCATTCCATTACTTCAGTGTCATGGTTTGCAAGACATTCCTGTTGACACGCACCACATGGGCCATGGCATTAGATGGAATTAAGGACTACCATCGTATGAAACAGCCATCACATGATCCAACAGGATCTGTTCAGTGTACTGCATGGCAGTAAGGTAACTATGGAAAATGTCAAACCTCCCACATCCACAGAACCTTGGAAATCTGTCAGTTTCCTGGACAACATTTGGCAGGTACCACTCACCATCAGTCTCCACCTACAAACATGGACCTCACCTTGCATCAGAATGTCCCAGGACTCATCTGTGAATAATATGTTATACATATGGTATACATACACCATCACAATCCAGGGATTACTAGGCATCTATCTTCACATGGAGAGACAAAGAATCTACAACCTTCTCCAACTCACCTTGCATACTGCCCTGTTTCCGATGACATGTGGAGAGACATTGACATCTGCAGCAACATGACCAAAAGTCCATCCTTTTGGATCAAACAGACTGCCCTTGCAACTTGCACTGCATTAAGATATTGTTTGACAACTGCCATCTGTGTACCTAACTAGGAAATTCTGGGACACCAATAATCACTTCCTTCAGCGGGGTTCACCTGACACTTTAGTGTGTAACATAGCAAATAGATGGCTAATGATTTTAATGTTTGCCTACATTAAAAGTGGAGATTTCGTGCCATGCAATAAGACTATAGGTACCGTCAATATCAAAATAGATTTACTATACTGATTGTTGATACATGTTTCCCTAATTCATTTGAACAGTGTATATTCACCACAAATATAAATAGTACGAGTGCACCTAGAAATACTCAGTCACTTGAAATGCACTGACACACTAAACCCATGCAACTCACATAATGTTATTAACAAACTAGCCCCGAACATACCGGATGAACTGCAGTTCTCTGCCAGTCACAACAGAGTACACTTATGACAGGGTTGTGTGTATGCACACCATCTAATGGCATGCTTGTTCTTTCTATATTGTTATTATGTGAGAAATCAGACACTATGAAACATAGCAAATGCATTGAATGAATGGGAGCAAGTGTGACCATTATTTTACTAAATACCAGCATGACTGGAAAGTAAGTACCATTATGGAGAAAAAAAAACCATAAAACAATTTTTTTTCTAAGAAGGAACATTTCTTAAACTATTTTTGACATAGTTGCCACCATTGTTCAGACATTTGTCATAGCAGAAATCCAAATTTTCTATGCCCTCTTCATGGAAAGGTGCCGCCAGTGAAGGTAGCCACTGCTGAGCACCGTATTTTGCATTCTGTTTGTCCTTCCCAGGGGTGAAACCACCAGTGTGGTACAGTACTGTGAAACATTGAGAAAACTTTGGCATGCAGTTAAAAACAAAAGGTGCAAAATGTCCAGTCAAGGCATTGTACATTGTGTTGTTTTGTGACCACGCATGTCCCTGTTCTGTTGGTGGCACTCAAAGAACTTATTCAGCAATTCGATTGGGAATAGCTGTATCACCTGCCATGGGCAGCCCTGATCCCCCACCTTGTTGAACAGGAAGCATGATTTTGGAGGAAGGCACTTTGACAGTGATGGTGACGGTGACGCAAAAAGCAGTGCTCAGCAGTCTTCAGTGGTGTGATCTTCCTATTAAGAGGGCACAGAAAATGTGGTTTCTTGTTATGACAAATGTCTGAAAGATGGTGGAGAAAAATAGTTGGGGAAATGTTTCTTCTTGTAAAAATAAATTACAGTTTGAAGAAAAAAGTATTTAGGAATTTTCTTCCAAAATGATTCACACTTTCCGGACATAACTCATAGTCGAAAAATTGTAGGAAGGTATGTGGAGTGAACAATCCCCACAATGGCTGCACCTCACTTATTAGCAGGATTCTGAGATACTGTGGCCGATGATAATCTGCAGTGCTATAACTTGATGATTCTATGTTGAAAATAAGATCTCCAAATCCATAATACATTTGTTGTGGATAATGATGACTCGTGTACTACCCCAAGTTTCATCGTGAGCTTGATTTTGTGGAATTGCAGTTATAGAGTGTGCACAATGTGCAATATGCTGATGTTTGTGGAGTATACTCTATACAGCGTATACTCCTCTATACAACATCCTATTCTGGGACACATGTGAGAGTTTCTGTTCAATGATATTGGTGCAGCAAGGCTTCATCACATCAAAGCACAGTCCTCGAAATGTTCAAACCTGATATCATGACCACACATTGTGTTGTAACTGTGACCGGTGGTCGCGGGGTTGAAACGACAGAAAGTGCGGCGGGACCTGCGGAGAGGCCCACGAACAACAACACAATGGGAGAAGACGGACATGACCAACTAAGGACAGAACGAACAACAAAAAGATCAAACAACGGAGTCACAAGGAAACCTATCAAATACATCCATTCGTACACAGAACAAGAAAGTAAGTAATTTGTGAAACGTGACGCCAATGTGTTCACAGACGTGCGTCGTGAGATTAGACTGGCTGGCTGAGCGAGAGGCAGGCGCTTAAGTACTCTATTGGGGACACCGCTATTGGCTGCTGGAACCACGTATTCCACTGTGGCGCCCTCACACTAAAAGCAGGCCAGGAGGCACGCACCGCCACAGCTTATGACGTCTGGCACAGATTCAAATTCCGCGGCGCGCGCCACCAGACATTGTTTCACAAGTGACCCACCTACTTGCACCCACAGGACACACAAAAATTGTGTTAGTTCATCCACGCATTAAGCTGAATGCACAGTTCAAAGTTTTCAGAATCACTGTATTTCTGCAGTTCACACGACATAATGCATGCCTTGATTTAAGTGTTTTATCTGTGTCTGAGCACACGAAAACCCCCACACCAGCCACACCATTGTACGAAGAATCGAAGTTATTATTCATGACCACCCTACTAGGGATGGGCAAGTTCTTTGTATAGATATTTAGAAAAGATATCAGTATTATTGAGATAAAAATGTTGATATTTTAATATATCAGTCAATATTTTTAATATTTACGGGAATATCATAAACATTGAACAAAGCCATAGATATGATAAGCGAACATCTAGAAATTGAGAAATACACTCATGGAAAAAAAATCCCAACACCAAGATACAGTCTGGATCAGATATTTAAGTAGTTAGTGTTTCAAGATCACAGATTAATGCAAGTGCGAGAAAAGTCATTGCAAATATGAAATGCTGGTAGTTTAATAACTGGTGAGACTGCTGGAATGTTGAATGCAAGCATTCAGATGTGCTTGCATTATATCAGACAGGTGCTGTGTATATGTCAGTTTGTAGGGTGGAATTCCATGTGTGTTGCACTTTGTCAGTCAATACAGGGACAGTTAATGCTGGTTGTGGATGATGCTGGAGTCTGGTGATTGAGCAAGCCAAGGCAACATGTCGACACACTGTAGAGCATGCTGTGTTACAACAGTTGTATGTGGGCGGTGTTATCCTGTTGGAAAACATATTGTGGAATACTGTTTATGAATGGCAGCACAACAGGTTGGATCACCAGACTGAAGTAAAGGTTTACAGTCAGGGTGTGTGGGATAACCACAAGAATACTCCTGCCGTCATACGAAATTGTACCTCGGACCGTAACTCCAGGTGTGGGTCCAATGTGACTAACAAGTAGATAGGTTGGATGCAGGCGCACATGTGGCCTCCTCCTAACCATCACAGGGCTGTTACTGGCACTGAGGCAGAGCTGGCTCTCCTCAGAAACATAACAGACCTCCACTCCACCTTCCAGTGAGCTCTCACGTGGTACCTCTGACATCGCAGACAGCGGTGGTTTGGAGTGGAGTGGAGTGCACGCTACAGCGGGTCTTATTCAGAGCTATTCTTGACGTAATCGATTTGTAACTGTTCGTTGTGTTACTGTGGTTTCAGTTGCTTTCTTTCCAAATAAAGTATCTGCCTGTGAAAAGAGAAGTTTTTTCAAATGCTCCTAAACCAGTTGAAGAGTTGCTTGCCCCATTTCTTGTCGAAGTAGATTTGTTATAAGAGTGTCTAAGCTTGCAGTCACATAGTTAGTTCCACCAACCTCTTCAATCGCCTGTTTTAAAGTGGCAAGAAGGTCAACAAGATCTCTCTTTGTTATCACCAAACATATATGATTTGCATCTCATACCCATCATTTGCAGTAGTAGAAATGACACATGGAAGTAATAAGCTTTCATGACTCTACAGAATAGATATGTTCATGTTAAAATCTGGTGCTCGTTTGTAGTACTGAGTGTGAAATTAAATTAAGACCATTGTAAGATGTTTACTGTCAGATTGGAAAAATTGATAGCTGGAATGGACAAGAAATCTGCTAATGAAAATTATAGTGTCTATGTGTCAAAAAAAGACAGACAATAAAAAATATCACTTTTGATGTTCAGTATTTAATAGCAATTAATTGATATATTAATAATTTAAATATTGAACAATGGATAATCCAGTATATTGATGTTATGAAAAAATATTTATGTATCAATGGATCAATATTTTGTGCCCATTCCTATGTCGTGCCACTTCATTGTTCAGTTTAGATAATTAAAAACTGGCTCTCTTATGCCAAACATATATACAAATACATTGAAACATTTACATTCCTGTAGATATATTATTTTATGAGCATATTGACATTTATTGCTAAATAAATGATATAATGAATGAAACAAAACCAGGTGGAAAAAATGTGTAGCCTTCCTAGCACTATACCTCCACTACTCTGGTGATTCACAGGGCAAGAGGGGGTGAAGGGCTGGAAGACAGATGCATGCACCCAAGAGGCCAAGTTCGTCAGCACACCTGCTGATGGCAACAGGCCATAGTGTAGTGGCGGTACACTTGTGGAGTGTTCTGTCAGCCAGTACTCTGGGAGAAGTTAAACAATCAAAAAAGCTGTGAAGTTTTTGCAACCTTGATATTTTCCTGTATTGCTCGTAATGTTGCAGCACACTTATCTGTCGCTTATTTTGGGGGGGGGGGGGGCTAGATAACTTGAACCTCACGCCTTATGCGAATGTGTCCAATCTTCCATAATTTTCATGTCATTCCGCTTATTGGCCTTTAACATTTCATTTGCTTTTTTTTCTTCCCTTTTGTCATCAGGACTGTCAATCTTTCACAATTCCCAGTAAATTTAATAATATAAACAGCAAGCCCTTGTGCCCTCTCACTTTGTTGAGTAATATAAACAGTAAGATGTTTGTGTTTTTGTGAGAGGAAAATATTCTTTTGTGAATATTAAAAATTGGATGGTATTATTTGAGTCTGCATACCCAAGCTAGGCCCAAATTTGTGACGGTTATCCTTAGAGTATGTTACCAACACAGACTCCTTCATTTTTCTTTTCATTAATGGTGTCCCACTATAATTGGAGATTTGATACTGTATTTACAAACTTTAGTTGTTGGGGATGGATGTATGTTCTGGAAATTGTAAATTTTTTCGCGTGTGATACCATTTCAATTCTAATAGGATGGGGCAAAGGGGCTCTTGGCTGCTGCTTCCTATACTTGCAGTGATTCAAGTCCATGCGTTGTAAAATAAGAAAGTCACCTCCTGTAACATTTTAAGTTCTTTATTAGTTTAATGAAATCATAAAAAGCATAAATCTTTTACCAGTTTAGCTAATTACACATATTTTACATATTTTTGTATTTTATAGAAACACTAGTTTAACGCTCACTGCTTCACTTGTTTAGTCTATATGGTCTGCACAGCTTTATTTATTTATTTATTTTTATATTTTTTTATCAAATTTATTTGTTGTTCACAAAACTGCAACACCTTCTAAGCTTTTCATGCTAATTAAAACCGTGCAAGCGTTGTCTTTTCCAGGTGTATTTCTGACCAAAAAGCAATTCTTGTAGCTATAGTCCAAGGCCATTATTAATCATGGGTTCTTGTGGTGATATTTCTATAGGAACTTTCATCCCCTAACACGCCTTTACATCTAACAGAGAAGTGGATTATCAATTTTCTTAAATTTAGCTGTCAAAATTTTTTAATATAACGAAATGCTTTCTTAAAAATTTTCAGCTACAAAGAGGTTGAATTTCCAGAAACAGTGAAACATGTTTTTCTTTCATTTCTAATGGAGAAGCCAAACACTTCAATAATGAAATATTTCTAGCATTTCATCCACTATTTCAGCACCATAGCAGTTGAATTTACAAAAACATACATTTTTTATTTCTAACTGAGAAGTGAAACGCAGATTTTCATAGTTGTAGCTTTAAAAATGCTTTCATAATAAAATATTTTCATAAAAAAATCTCGTCCCCCCCTATTTCACTGTCCTAGGGTGTTGGATTTCCAAAGACATTGAAACACGCAACTGAGAAGTCAGATGCCAGTTTCCTTAGAAATAGCTTTAAAAATACTTAAGTACTTCTTTAATAATATTTATTTCCAGAAAGCTTTGAATTACTGTTTCACGCCCATAGTGGCTAAATTTTCAAAAATGCAGAAACAAGTATTTCATTATTTCTGACAGAGAAAATAAATACCAGTTGTTGTGGGTTTGGTTTCAAAATTGGCTTAATAGTGACATATTTTCAAATAAAAAAAAATTGAAAATTCCTTCTTAAATGACATCTGTAGTATAATACAAGGTGTACAACTTTGCTTCTGCCATTTGCCAACAGGTGGCAACAGCAGTAAGTAGTGGTCAAAAGAAACAGATCGCAGACATCAGGCTGTTAGCTTGGACATTGGTCAATATAACCTCAGTCAAACATTAGTCGATTTGTGTGTGCATCATAAAGTTGTTCTTGATTGAAGTTGTCAGTTTACGAGCCTAATTCTCGTCATTTGCGGGAGGTGTTACTGTTTTGTTTCAATATGAAGAAAACAGCGGCTGAGTCTCATCGAATGCTCTCAAAGTGAAAGAACATGTCGTGAGTGGTTTCAACATTTCAAGAATGGGGATTTTAACGTCATGGACCTACATAGTGGTGGAAGAGAGAATGTTTTCGAAAAAGCGGAATTGGAGACATTGCTGAGTGAAGAGTCATGTCAAACTCAAGAAGAATTGGCACGATTAGTGGGAGTGACTCTGCAATCCATTTCAAAATGTCTCAAGGCTATGGGCATGATTCAGAAAGAAGGAACTTGGGTCCCATGTGATCTGAAACCAAGAGACGTTGAACGGCTTGCGTTTGTTTGTGAACAGTTGCTTCAGAGGCAAAAACGGAAGGGATTTCTGCATTGCCTTGTGACCGAGGACGAAAAATGGGTTCATTGCGATAACCCTAAACACAAAAAATCATGGGGATATCCGAGCCATGCTTCCACATTGACGGCCAAACCAAATATTCACGGCTCCAAGATCATGCTCTGCATTTGGTGGCACCAGCTTGGCATTGTGTACTATGAGGTGTTAAAACCAAGTGAAACAATCAAAGGTGGTTGTTATCGAACATAATTAATGCATTTGAGCAGAGCATTAAAAGACAAACTGCCGCAATACAGTGAGAGGCACAATAAAGTGATTTTGCAACACGACAGTGCTCGACCGCACATTGCGAAAGAAGTCAAAAAGTACTTGGAAACATTAAAATGGGAAGTCCTACCCCACCCACCGTATTCTCCAGACATTGCTCCCTCTATCACCTGCTTAGATCAATGGCGCATGGACTGGCTGAGCAATACTTCCAAACTCATGAAGAAGTCACAAATTGGATCAATTCGTGAATCGCTTCAGAAGATGAACAACTTTTTAGATGCTGGATTATTACGCTGCCCAAAAGATGGTAGAAAGTAGTGGCTAGCGATAGAAAATACATTGAATGATACATATGTAACCAATTTGTTTCATTAAAGCCTCAAATATTGGGGAAAAAACAGCGGAAGCAAAATTGTACACCTTGTACTGTATGGAAAGTTCCGTGGTTGAGACTTATGAATTATTTAGGAGTAAAGGAGACGACTCACCGAAAGGCAGAAGTGCTGTGTCGTTGATAGGTACATGAACAAAAGGTACAGAGATTGGCTAGCTTTCAGAATACACGTCCTTTTTCAAACTCATAGAAAACACACACACACACACACACACACACACACACACACACACACACACACACACTAGTCTGTCTCCCTACATTGTGTTCAGTCAACTGCCAGCTCTTTCGTGGCCTGTGGTAAGTTTACTGGGGTGATGTTATGGGTGTGAGGTGGGGTGGGGTGAGGGATGGAGAGAGGCAGAAGACAGTGAGGGAGTTGGGGCCTAGCAGATCGTGGGAGAGTGGAAAGCCATCTGTGGGTTAGCTAGGGTTGCAGCTAGAGGGCTCGTTGGTAGATGGCTGAGCACTCAGTTTCATAGACTAGGGTGTGAGATAACAGCACACAACTAGCTGATGTGGAGACACAAATTGTGCGGAGGTGCTGGAGCAGGGGATGGTGACAACACACACACACACACACACACACACACACACACACACACACACACACACACACCCTCATGGTTGGGGAGGGGGAGAGTGAGTTACCTTAGGTGTAGGCCAGGAAGGTTATGGGAGCAAAGGATGTGCTGTAAGGAAAGCTCCCATCTGTGCAACCTAGAAAAGCTGATGGTGGTGGGGGGAAGCCAGATGGCACAGGTTGTGAAGCAACCATTGAAATCTTAGCCTGTTATGCTCTGCTCCATGTTGTGCCACTGGGTAGTCCACCTTGGTTTTGGCAACAGTTTGACAATGGCCATTCATTCCGGTTGACAGCTGGTTGGTTATCATACGAATGTAAAATACTGTGTAATGGTTGCAGCAGAGTTGGTATATAATTTGGCTGTTTTCACAGATGGCTGGCCTTTGATGGGGTAGGATAAGCCTGTGACAGGACTGAAGTAGGTGATGCTTTGTGGATGGATTGGGCAGATCTTGGATCTGGGTCTTCCACAGGGATGTGATCCCTTGATAGGGGATTGGGAGAGGAAATGGTATAGGGATGGACTAGGATGTTGTGGAGAATGGGTGGGCAGCAGAACACCACTTTGGGAGGGGTGGGAAGTATCTTGGGTTGGATGTCACTCATTTCAGGGCATTACAAAAGATAATCAAAGCCCGGACAGAGGACGTGGTTCAGTAATTTCAGTCGGGGTGGTATTGGGTGACAAGGGGGGCACTCCTTTGTGGTCGGTTCTTGGCATGGACATGAGGATCTGGTGTGTGTCATGATATGGCATGGGAGGCGTGTTTGTGAACTAGGTCAGGAGGGTATTGTCTGTCTGCGAAGGCATTTGTTAGGCCTTCAGCATACTGAGCGAGTGAGTTCTCATCACTGCGGATGAGTTTACAACAGGTGCCAGGCTGTATGGGAGAGATTTTTGTGTGGAAGTCGTGGCACCTTTCAAAGTGCAGATATTGTTGGTGATCAGTGGGTATGATGTGGACCGAAGTGTGGATGGAGCCGTCTGAGAGGAGGAGGTAGACATTTAGGAAGGTGGCACAAAGAGTAGAAGAGGACCAGGCGGAGTGGGTGGGAGAGAATGTGTTGAGGTTGTGGAGGAATGAGGATAGGGTGTCCTGGCCTTGGGTCCAAATCGTAAAGATGTTTTCAGTAAACCTGAACCATACCAAGGGTTTGGGATTTTGAGAAGCTAGGAATGTTTCCTCTAAGTGGCCCATAAAAAGGTTGGCATAGGAGGGTGCCATGCAGGTGCCCACGGCTATGCCATGAATTTGTTTGTATGCCATCCCTTGAAAGGTGAAATGGTTATGGGTTCGGATGTAGTTGGCTAGGTGTACAAGGCATGAAGTGGGTGGTTTGGAATCTGCAGGGTGTTGGGAGGAATAGTGTTCAATCACATTGACATCAGGGACATATTGCATCAGCAATGACAATTAGAGATTCAGCAGGCAAGAAAGTGGGGTGAGGGGATGATGAGGAGGAGCACTGTGGGTAGGATGGGATTTGAATAGTGGTGCCCCAAAGTGGGAGTAGAATATCAGCAGACTGGATAGCTTGTGGAAGTGGTGGTTGGAATGTTCTTCTGGGTGTTGAGAGTATCAGTATTTCACTTTGGGTGATGAGGTGTAGGTAGCGGTGACTTCATATTAGTAGTATTTTGTGGAAGGAGTGGAGGTGGAACCTACAGTAAAAGATCAACATTCTGTCCAAATTTCAAGTTTCTATCCTTAGTGGTTTGGTCTGGACGATGATGAGTCAGTGAGTGAGTGAGTCAGTCTATCGGGACATTGCCTTTTATAGATTAGCTCCTAGGCTCGTTCAGAGATCCATCTCTGTTCAGTACCATTAGTACTTGACAGTTATTTGAATTCTGTGCCCAGCTCGAGTATCGATACAGAGGGCATGTCAGAGATACTTGGACTTAATACTTTGTCCACAGTTAGCTCCCACATAGAAGGGTTAGGGGTGTGCCACAATGGCAGATGTATCATGTTCAGTCGTCCACTGATGCAGGAGTGTCTGTAAATACCGTGCCCCAACACTTGCCCGTCAGTCTCACTAGTTACTTTAAACCTTTGATATTTGTCATAGATTATTAGTATGATTGACCACGCCTGTATTAAGTTTAGATTTGGATTGCTCCTTGGACTCTTTGTTACACTCTGGACGTTGTATTTGGCTAGTCATTAACTTTGTGAACTCTGCCGTCATCGACCTCAGGAACTGCCTGTTTATTCCACCGGTCTAATTGGTCAGAAACTATATTCCACCTATGCAGAGTAGGGTAGAAAAGTTCCTCTGACCCATTACAATTACTTATAATAGTGATCAACCAACTTTATAAAAAAGCAGAGATTTCATCTTGTGGCTCTTTATCCACCAGCTGTGCAAATCACTAGCAATTCTTTGCCACCTCCAGTTGGCTCATTTTGCTCCTTGATTCTATCACTTCGTTTCCATATGTGTGTGATGTCATGTTACCTTGAATAGCTTTTGCTTGTACCTAAATACATGTAATAAAATTTAGAGAAACTTTTATTTTCATAGTGTAGTATGCCCTTCAGAATTACCTGTGGTAGCATTAGTGTTCATTAAATAATTATTTTTGTACTTCTTTATATAGTTTGTGGTTTACTTTATATTTCTTTACATACCTTGACACAGTCACAACTGTAATATTACTAGCTTCTGATTTATAAACCAGAACTAATTTATTTCCAAATAGGTTTCCAAAAGGGAAGGAGATTCATCTTTAATGCAGTTAAAAGAAGAATTTAGAACATATGATGCCTTACGAAGGGAACACGATGCTCAAATTGTCCAGATTGCTACAGAAGCTGGCCTTCGAATTGCTCCTGATCAGTGGTCTGCTTTACTTTATGGTGACACTGCCCACAAATCACATATGCAAAGCATTATTGACAAACTACAAACTCCTCAATCATTTGCCCAGTCAGTACAAGAGTTGGTAATTGCTCTTCAGAGGACAGGAGATCCAGGAAACTTGTCTGTTCTTCGATCTCATTTAGAGTTGTTGGCAGCAATTGATCCAAGTCCAGGTAAGAATTGAAAGTGTTTTCTTGCACAATATAAAGCAGTCTAAAAATAAAAATGTTATTGTATGCTGCTTTCCATTTCTGAATTGAATCTTAGATTTATGTATTTTTTCACTTATTGTCTTGATGTTTTATTTAGACCTCCAGTTTTCAGATATTGGTTTAATAAGGTTATGTAGCATAGTCTTCCATTGGAACATCTTAACATGTATTTTGGCTTTGCATTTTGTTCATAATTGTATTCAAAATTATGTCTAAGGAGTTCAAATTATGTCTAAGGAGTCTCTTCCAACTTCCAACGAAAACCTGGAATCAAATTTATAACCATGTTAAAAACAAGTTTATGGCTTACAAATAATATATTTTACTGGAAGACAGAATGGTTGATGTGTCCATACTTTCGTGAGGCAACAGTCAAGTACTGTCGGACCAGGTTTGTGATTGGATTCAGGATTTCCTAGAAGAAAGAACACAACATGTCATTCTTAACGGTTCAAAATCTGCAGATGTAGAGGTAATTTCGGGAGTACCGCAAGGAAGCGTGATAGGACCTTTATTGTTTACAATATACATAAATGACTTAGTTGACAACATCGGTAGCTCCGTGAGGCTATTTGCAGATGACACGGTTGTCTACAAGAAAGTAGCAACATCAGAAGACTCGTACGTACTCCAGGAAGACCTGCAGAGGATTAATGCATGGTGCGACAGCTGGCAGCTTTCCCTAAACATAGATAAATGTAACATAATGCGCATACATAGGGGCAGAAATCCATTCCAGTACGATTATGCCATAGGTGGTAAATCATTGGAAGCGGTAACGACCGTAAAATACTTAGGAGTTACTATCCGGAGCGATCTGAAGTGGAATGATCACATAAAACAAATAGTGGGAAAAGCAGGCGCCAGGTTGAGATTCATTGGAAGAATTCTAAGAAAATGTGACTCATCGACGAAAGAAGTAGCTTACAAAACGCTTGTTCGTCCGATTCTTGAGTATTGCTCATCAGTATGGGACCCTTACCAGGTTGGATTAATAGAAGAGATAGACATGATCCAGCGAAAAGCAGCGCGATTCGTCATGGGGACATTTAGTCAGCGCGAGAGCGTTACGGAGATGCTGAACAAGCTCCAGTGGCGGACACTTCAAGAAAGGCGTTACGCAATACGGAGAGGTTTATTATCGAAATTACGAGAGAGCACATTCCGGGAAGAGATGGGCAACATATTACTACCGCCCACATATATCTCGCGTAATGATCACAACGAAAAGATCCGAGAAATTAGAGCAAATACGGAGACTTACAAGCAGTCGTTCTTCCCACGCACAATTCGTGAATGGAACAGGGAAGGGAGGATCAGATAGTGGTACAATAAGTACCCTCCGCCACACACCGTAAGGTGGCTCGCGGAGTATAGATGTAGATGTAGATGTGCTCAAATTTTCAAATGATAAAAACAAAACCAAGGCAAGATGCAAGTTGTTTTTGTATGCATAAATTTATCACCACCTGCTTTTCTGAATTACAAAAAAAGAGTTATCCTAGCAACACATCCATCGCTTGCGTAATCGTCCTGTTCCCAGTCTCTGGTAATCCACTGTTCCCATACCCAACGATTTCCCCTTCCTTTATCTTTACCCCTCCTAATTCACATCCCCATGTCACCTTCAGTATGTGCCATTCCCCATGGCTCAGATAGCTATGCATCATATTTCTAGCCTATGCAGTTGCTATACCTCCCTCCCCTTATTCCTTGCTGGCAAACAAGCTGCATCCCTGTGAGCTATAGCCACACACCCCAACCCATCCCTGTGATGTAGAGGTATAGGTATAGGTTTAGGCGAGGGGAGGGGAGGGGGGCGTGACAAGTTGAGTTTCATTCCAAAGTTGTGACCGGTACATACCGGTAACATTTGTCTGTTCTGTCCTTTCATTTACAATTGCCAGCAACCTCAGTGATCTACAGTATAAACAAGGTAGGTTGAGCTTCATTCCAAAGTTGTGATCAGTACATATTGCCTTTTGTTTATGACTACTGGCATTCCCAGTGATATAGTAGCAGGACGGCATCTCGTGCTGTGTAAGTCAGTCAGAAATAAACAAGGTAAACATGTTTGAACATGAGCATCTGTATAATTTACTTTCACGAACTCTTGTTTCTTCCTTGTTGCAATTTATGCCAAGTTTTAAAAACCTGAATTTCAGAACAGTGTTTGTAAAAAATGATTTCTCATTCTATCACAAGTTTGTTTGTACGTATTTTTATCTAGGGAACGTACTGATTGGCCTGTAATGCATGCTCGCTGTTTGCGTATAATAAATTTGGTGTATAATGTTTACAGTTATAGGGATCATTTTGTAAGTCATGGCGGTTATCATATATCAGGCGATAATGCGATGACATCAGAATCCCACTATTTGCATTTAACCGGTATGGCAATGTGTATCTGAATGGCAACACAAAATAGAGTTCCTGTACAGGAGGTCATGGTGTATCTGAATGACAACACAAAATAGGGTTCCTGTACAGGAGGTTCAAATGAAACGCACACATTGGGTCTCTGTGTAACTTTATTGTGCACGAGTATGAATGGAACAAAAACAAATCAAAATCCACTACCATGCTTCAGAATAGTCCCCAGTGCATACGCATAGCGCTGCCAACAATGGGGAAGATGCTGAAATGCCATGATGACATTCCCCGTTTTGAAAACACCACCCACTCAGTAGTTTTTTCAGTTGTGAAACGAGGTAGAAGTCACTTGGACTGAGGTTTGGTGAGTAGAGTGGGTGAGAGAGGACCCGTAGCATGGCTAACCTTCATGTTTCAGGCTCTGGTACTGAACCGTCCTCACATGCGGTAGCAATCTCTCGGTGGATTTCTGTAATGTTCGCCTCGGGCTTTCCGGTGTATTTACTGTGATTACAGAGATGTAGTTCTCAATATACATAAATGATTTGGTGGACAGGGTGGGCAGCAATCTGCGGTTGTTTGCTGATGCCGTGGAGTATGGTAAGGTGTCAAAGTTGAGTGACTGTAGGAAGATACAGCATGGCTTAGAAAAAATTTACAGTTGGTGTGATTTATGGCAGCTTGTCCTAAATGTGGAAAAATGTAAGTTAATACAGATAAGTAGGAAGATCAAACCTGTAATGTTCAAATACAGTATTACTAGTGTCGTGCTTGACACAGTCCATTCGTTTAAATATCTGGATGTAACGTTGCAAAGTGATATGAAGTGGAATGAGAATATGAGAACTGTGGTATGGAAGGTGAATGATCTACTTCGGTTTATTGGGAGAATTTTAGAGAAGAGTGGTTCACTCATAAAGGAGACCGCATGTAGGACACTGGTGTGACCTATACTTGAATACTGCTCGAGTGTTTGGGATCCGCACCAGGTCGGACTGGAGGAAGACATCAAAGCAATTCAGAGGCGGGCTGCTAGATTTGTTACCGGTAGGTTCAAACAACATGTAAGTGTTATGGAGATGCTTTGGGAACTCAAAAGGGAATCTAGAGGAAAGGCAATGTTCTTTTCAATAAACGCTTTTGAGAAAGTTTAGAGAAGCAGCATTTGAAGCTGACTGGCGCACGATTTTACGCCGCCAACATACATTGTGCGTAGGGACCACGAAGATAAGATATGAGAAATTAAGGCTCATATAGAAAGTTGTTTTTTCCTCCTCTTTTTGTGTTTGCCACACACCATACGGTAGCTTGTGGAGTATTTATGTTGATGGAGAGTAATCCATCCTGGTTTTTCCGTTTTATGTAGGTGCAGATGTAGACAAGTTTCAAAAATCGAAACTTGCGATTTTGTATGTTGGAAGAGGTGCTATCCGGCACCTAAAATTTTAGAAATTAAGTACTGCTTTTCGGTGAGTGGACTCGTATACTCCTACAGATTAGATTCATACAGAACAGTTTATCAGTATATCAACAGTAATAAAGTACTCACAATGTAGTGAACATGGCATGTTCTTGTCTTAAACACCTGAGAGTGGTGCAGTAACAGTAAAGCTGGTAGCAGTTTTTTCTACTCCTCTATAGTCACTTGGCTGACAGCTTCCACAAGGAGTTACTCAACTCTTTGTTGTTTGCTGCAATGTAATTTTTTCTGTGTTCCCACATACCTCTAGTATATGAAATTTATTTGAAGGAAACAAATAATGTAGGTTGGAAATTGTGGTTCCTTTTGTGCAATTGTGTCATTTTTAAATCTTTCCTGAGAGACACATCTCGTCTTTTCAACCGTTGAATAATAATATTTTTCTTCGTTGCCAATGTTGGTGTCCTGTGAACAACTGAATGATACAGGGCATTATTCGTAAAAAAAATGGCTGATGATATTGTCAGATTTGTCCTTATCTGCACATAAGACAATTCGTACTCCTTTTTCGGCAGGCACTGACATTGTCTCCTCACTTCAGCATAAACATAATTATGAATTGCATTACCCCAAGTTTCATCGACCCACACTGTACTTTCAAATGTCATGCCTGTGATGATGCACAGAAATCTGCACCACCATGCAACAGTGTCTGTCCTTTTATCCGATACTATATTTTTGTTTTGTTTTGTTTTTGACTACTTAAAAATAGTCTTGATAATGAAACCAAATATGTCGTACGATCTGATAATAATTTTGGTCCTGTATGACTTGGTATCTCATACAACTGTGGGAACAAATATAATTCTAGTCTGATATTTACAGGGTGTTTCAAAAATGACCGGTATATTTGAAACGGCAATACAAACTAAATGAGCAGCGATAGAAATACACCGTTTGTTGCAATATGCTTGGGACAACAGTACATTTTCAGGCAGACAAACTTTCGAAATTACAGTAGTTACAATTGTCAACAACAGATGGCGCTGCGGTCTGGGAAACTCTATAGTACGATATTTTCCACATATCCACCATGCGTAGCAATAATATGGCGTAGTCTCTGAATGAAATTACCCGAAACCTTTGACAACGTGTCTGGCGGAATGGCTTCACATGCAGATGAGATGTACTGCTTCAGCTGTTCAATTGTTTCTGGATTCTGGCGGTACACCTGGTCTTTCACGTGTCCCCACAGAAAGAAGTCACAGGGGTTCATATCTGGCGAATAGGGAGGCCAATCCACGCTGCCTACTGTATGTTTCGGATAGCCCAAAGCAGTCACACGATCATCGAAATATTCATTCAGGAAATTAAAGACGTCGGCCATGAGATGTGGCCGGGCACCATCTTGCATAAACCACGAGGTGTTCGCAGTGTCGTCTAAGGCAGTTTGTACCGCC
Organism: Schistocerca cancellata; assembly: GCF_023864275.1. Lineage (NCBI taxonomy): Eukaryota > Metazoa > Arthropoda > Insecta > Orthoptera > Acrididae > Schistocerca > Schistocerca cancellata. The sequence goes on along the minus strand of NC_064630.1, from coordinate 323,574,782 downwards.
ACAAATTCACGAAGAATGTCCAGATAGCGAGATGCAGTAATCGTTTCGGATCTGAAAAATGGGCCAATGATTCCTTTGGAAGAAATGGCGGCCCAGACCAGTACTTTTTGAGGATGCAGGGACGATGGGACTGCAACATGGGGCTTTTCGGTTCCCCATATGCGCCAGTTCTGTTTATTGATGAAGCCGTCCAGGTAAAAATAAGCTTCGTCAGTAAACCAAATGCTGCCCACATGCATATCGCCGTCATCAATCCTGTGCACTATATCGTTAGCGAATGTCTCTCGTGCAGCAATGGTAGCGGCGCTGAGGGGTTGCCGCATTTGAATTTTGTATGGATAGATGTGTAAACTCTGGCGCATGAGACGATACGTGGACGTTGGCGTCATTTGGACCGCAGCTGCAACATGGCGAACGGAAACCCGAGGCCGCTGTTGGATCACCTGCTGCACTAGCTGCGCGTTGCCCTCTGTGGTTGCCGTACGCGGTCACCCTACCTTTCCAGCACGTTCATCCGTCACGTTCCCAGTCCGTCGAAATTTTTCAAACAGATCCTTTATTGTATCGCTTTTCGGTCCTTTGGTTACATGAAACCTCCGTTGAAAACTTCGTCTTGTTGCAACAACACTGTGTTCTAGGCGGTGGAATTCCAACACCAGAAAAATCCTCTGTTCTAAGGAATAAACCATGTTGTCCACAGCACACTTGCACGTTGTGAACAGCACACGCTTACAGCAGAAAGACAACGTACAGAATGGCGCACGCACAGACTGCGTTGTCTTCTATATCTTTCACATCACTTGCAGTGCCATCTGTTGTTGAAAATTGTAACTACTGTAATTTCGAAAGTTTGTCTGCCTGAAAATGTACTGTTGTCCCAAGCATATTGCAACAAACGGTGTATTTCTATCGCTGCTCGTTTAGTTTTTATTGCCGTTTCAAATATACCGGTCATTTTTGAAACACCCTGTATTACTGTTCTGGTACAAGGCACACAGAGTGCAATGTTACCTCACATTCATTATTCAAAAGGATCTTCGAACAAATCACCAGCTATATATTCTTTCAGTTGGGAAGAAGATAATACTTTAACTGCAGTAAAACCAATAATCAGAATCGAACAGTAACAGTTATTTAACATGCTGTGAGCTTCCCAGGCGATATCTCTGTTTCAGAAATATCTATTAATAGACTGCTGAATGAAAAGAATAATTTAATTTTTCTTTCCAGAAATTTAAAAAAGAACTTCAAATTTATACTCATCTGATTCTTTGGTGATTACTTGATCTATTGTTGTTTAAATATTATCGCTGCTTTCATGTAAGTATGTTGACTTTAAAATTGCAAAAAGTGGCAAGAGATATAACTTCTTCTCACTGCAATTATGAAGTAAGTTGTGCTGTACCACTGGAGCTTTATTCATCACAGTTTGTTATACATTGATTGACATCATGTTAGAGTCCCACTGCTTCTTTACTATCTTGACAGTAAGTTTATTCATTAAAAAACACCAAGACCTATTTGGCATTGCTAATTTCTATTTTAAAAACCTTTACTTTTCCTCTTCAGGCATTGCCATCTACATCGATACTACAAGAGCCACCACATGGTGTATGTACTGACACTATCCAAGATTTTATCAATCATACCCACGTAATGTCTAAGCTGAGAATTAAAATGTATTCCCTTTAATATTCTCTCATGTATTTACACGGAACAATGTAACCTTGTACATTACTGAATTCCCAAGTCTGGCTCTGACTTCATACACAACATAAAAACTCGAATAGACCATTTTTCAATGTACCAAGGAATGTATTTTAATTCTTTAAAGTCATTGTAAGAATGTCTGCCCCCTGGTAGCTGAGTGGTCAGCAAGACGGAATGTCATACCTAACGGCCCGGGTTCGATTCCCAGCTGGGTTGTTGATTTTCTCCGCTCAGGGTCTGTGTGTTGTGTTGTCCTTATCATCATCATTTCATCCCCATCGTCACGCTGAAGTGGCGTCAACTCGAAAGACTTGCACCAGGCCTGACGAGAGGCCCTAGCCACACAGCATTTCCATTTATTGTAAGAATTGCAGGTGATGCCATTTTTTGGCCGGATATTTTGGGCGCATCACCTTTGATAGATATCCTTCAGCATCTGTGGTCCCAGTTGTTGCATCTCGTTCACACATCATACATTATATGTAACAGAATAATTACAGCTACAGTTAACATGCATTTATAAGATCAAAGTTTATCATTGCCATAATTCTCCAAAAAGAAAATGGAAGAATTTGTCAGCAGTATGACATTCTGATGGTTGGAAATGCACTAACAACATCCACTGGGATTAGCCTTGCAACATGGTATCTTACACTTTCTGTTAATGTTTTAAATCCATTAATAACTAAATGTCTAAAATGTGTATCTTTAAGCGTTGTACACAGTGAAAATATGCTGCCTTTAAAAAGATCGTCATTCTGAAGCAACACGAGCAATTTCAGTAGTGTAAGATGTTTTCTTATCTTATAATAGTTATATATATGACTAATGACCAGCCCTCATTTCACATGGGTAGCACTAAGTATGTATGTTGAGATGGCTTGTTTATAATATGTAGTGACATACAGAAAACTTTGTCACAGATTGTTCACTCTCTTAGTGGAAACCATATCAAAATCCCTAAAATAATTTCTGAGATTAGCTGTAACATGCAGACAGGAAAATGTGTTGAGGGACATTAATTACTTAATTAATAATATGTATAGATTACAAATAGCATATTTCTGAAAATTATCCAATGCTGACACTTGCTTCTTCCTCAGAGACATCTGTTTCTGGTGTCTGCAGCCTTGTTGTGCCACACTTGTCACAATCTACATTTTACTGTTCTTTCCCTGTTGCTCCAATAGCGATTTTAGTTACTTTCAAAGCTGTTGCAATCCTCTTTACAATCTGAACAACAGAAAGTAGAGGTTCAGGTGATGTGTTATGCTTGCTCTGATATAGTTTGAAACGAAATAGAAGTGAATGAGCACCGAAAACACCCAAAATGAACAAATGACTAACTAGACATCTAGGTAAACAAAGCAAAATGACAGCACCAGTTAAACATAACATGCTCACAGTTATATTTCAGACAAGAGTGCATTAGTTATGCTTTGTGGCAACTTGGCTCGTGCTGTGTGTTCAAGTACAGTCCATCAGTGGTCTGGCTTCTTGCAGTTACTTGGCAACAAAACAATGCTACTGAGCTGAGCTGTCAGTGCCAAAGACACTCTTGTAGACTGTAGACTGTTTGCTAACCAAAGAAGACTTTTCATGGTAAGATAAACCAATATCTTTTTCAAATAATGGTATGGGTAGAGGAGAATAAAATGAAATTTTGAAATCCTAAAAGGATTTGAGAGAAGTCTATGGCAAGAAACAAGGAAAATTTTGAAATAAAAGATGGAAAATAGATTTGCTCGTGCAATGGCTACTGCTGATTAATACATCTTGACAGTTACAATGGATTCTGGTAAGGTTACAGGTGTGGGGAGGTATATTAAAACAAAGTAAATGAATGACTTTCATCTTTGTGCCTCATTTTTTCAGATTGTTATAGTTTCACCAAACACATTTAAAGAAACTCAAAACAAGTACACCCAAAGCATACTTAAACACACCAGTAACATAACATCAAAGGCAGGAGCAGTAATTGTGTTTCAGTGTCTACTGTAGTACTTTGCAGGTAATCTAACTGAAGCATCAAACAAATAATCATTGAGTGTGATTGCCCCTCTTTGTTCAAGTGAAGCCACAGCTTTAGCCCAGTGATACTAAAAAGCTTTAGCTCAGTGGATGTGAGAATTGTCATTTTGAAAGACAGGGCAACTAATATTATAGTACTCCTTAAGATGACAGACAAACTGCAGTATTGTGTGGCTTACCTCTGCTCTGCCTGCAACCAATGTCACAGCCAAGCTACACAGGCAGCCTGCTCCATTACAGAAGATACTCAAGGGCTGCTACATCACACTTGACTACCACGTGACCAACGAAGTGCCAGCAGAAGATGCTGGCACCACTGATCTCTTTCTTAGACCAGTGACATGACAGGAAGCAAAACACCAGTTCAATTAGAGTGGGCTTCCTGGATCAGGCACCGAATTAGTGTGGATTTTCTCAATCAGGAGCTCACTTTGGGGCTGTCACTACACTGTCACCACCTTCCGAGCCAGTCTTCTCATCCTAGATCCTGCAGTGGGATTTCCCTGAAGACGACACTGCCCCGATGGGAAGATTGACCTTTGGATTTTAGTATTTCTCTGATTCTTTATAATTTGGCTTCACAGGACTTTGTAAATTCTCCTTGAGAATTTGGACTCAATATTAAGTGTGTCATTAACTTTAATTGGACTTCATCTCCAAAAAATAAAAAAAAAAAGAATATCATGAACTTTGGTCGGACTTGGTTTGTCTCTTTAGTGCGCCGAAAGCTTTAATTCATAACTTCTGTTTCCCCCATCACCAGGTGGATGGGCTGTTTTGTGTTCAACACAGAAAAGTTTATTTTGTACTTACTTTTAAACTGGGATTGCTAGCTTAACAAATTAGTTTTCTGAGTACCAGACAGTTTGAGTTCAACCAAAAGAGCGTATTTTGGTTAATGACTTTTCAAGACCTGTCTACCAATTATGTTTCTTACTACAAATAAGGTTCTGTTCAGTTTATATGTCGGCCTTTACTTTTGTAACCGCCCGCAGCAGACATACTAATTGGCGGTGAGGAAAATGTTTTTGTGAGGTTCTTCAGTGCTCTTCTCATCTGTCATATTAATTGGCAAGAAGGTATTTGTTGTTTTTAGAATGAATGCTTACATGTGTGTCTGGCCCTGCTACATAGAGCTTTGGCTTGTTGGTCTGTTTACCCACAGATTGGAGCTTCCCAACAAAGTGGCTCTTCTGTGTTTGCCATGGTTGATGGTTCCCAGCATAGAACCTGAACCTGAGGCTGATGCCATCATGACTCTAGAGGTAACCGACCACTGTCCTCAGTGCACTGCTGGGACTGACCACCCACCAATGGCGCTACCTCTTGTTTCTGGCATGACTCCGGGCCCTGTGATTGGAATCCTGATGCCAGCTGCTTCCCACCGCCATATCTGTTGCCCCACCAGGGTTTGCTGTTGCCAGACTGCACCGTCACAGCCTCCTCCTCTACAGATGGTGTTGACATTTTCGTCCACTTGGACTGTACATCATGTTTCTGAATCTCTCTGTTCCCGATATGTGTCTTGCCTTCTGCACCTGGCCCAGTCCCATCCTACGCCTTGTATGCACTTTTTGTTTGTTTTTATGCCGCCTGTGTGCACAGGTCTTTGAAGTTTCCTTTCTGTGCCTAATTTATGCACTAAATGTCCTACTCTCTCCTGAGTATTCCCCCAAGTGCTTCAGTATATCATTTTTCCATGCTGTGTGCTAGCACATGACAGATTATGTTCCCTCATGTTTTTGCACAACACCTGTCCCTTCCAAGTGCTTTGGCACAACAATTTATCCAATTTTCTGTTCCATGTTTTTCTGCCCATGGTGATCAATCTGTTATTGATGTGGTACTGTCACCTTCTGGACTGGCTTCAGGCAGCCCATGCATTAGTTGCTACCAGCCACTCCAGGCCCACCCTTACCAGTCACCAGGTCATGGCTGCCGGCTGTCCTGGATACCGCCCCCGCACCCCAGGACCTGTCTTCCATTCGATGCTGTGCTCATCGCATAACACACATCTGAGGATCCAGCATGTCACAGGTTTCTCTACCCGACATGGGACCTTCTCGGCATCCTTTCCCAGGCGATGTGAATGGCAGTCTGCCTTCCCCAACAGCAGCAGCGCCATTAGTGCTTATTACTTGGGGCTACACCACCAATGCCGGATTCACCACCTATGGGTGTGAACTTTGGCTCGTGAGACTTTCTACAGCCATCAAATGCCGCATATCACCTGCGGACCTCACCTGTCTGTCCCACACAATGCTGTGCATCAATCACATATAAACAATATATGATTCGTTGGATAAGATAACATTTGCAGTCCTTCCTGGTCCATTTTTTTCTTTCTCATTGCCCTTTGTAAAAGATTTTGAGTGACCACTTTACCTTTCGTAAAAATTCCAGTAGATCTCCATTGAATGCTATTCCTTCGAGAATGTTTGCTTGGAATAAGACAGGAAGGACCCAGTGGAAATCCTACCACACATCCTACATTTTTTAGCCAGGATATTAGACACGTGCTAGCAATCCCAATCCAATGTCACCATCTTTCAGCCACAGTTGTTATGCGGCTTCCAACTACTGCAAGATGCACCACATTTTTCACAGCACAGCTTTTAGTACACACAAACATAATTATTGCTACTGCACTGTAATGGAATTGTGCCCCACCTAATGAAAGGTGAAGAAGACAAACACTACTCTACATACTGCCATAAGCACTGTAGGCTGCTGCTCTTCACAGTATTTGTATTGATAAGCATCATTATGTCCTGGCCTCACAAGGACTGAATGCATCCCACTTGCCAACAACGCTCGGGAGACCCAGACTGGTGATCTATCCAAATGATAGCCAAGCGCAGTAGTGCTAAACTTCAGTGGTATGAGAGGAACCAGTGTTACAACTGTGGCAGTGCCATTATTGTACAGGATTCCTTCTTCTTCTTCTTCTTTTGTTTTTAATTGCTTGATAGTGGCTCCTCCGAAAGTACTGGTGCTATTTAATTTCGACCTTCAGTAATCACTCATATTCTAAGATACCAATATGTTATTCAGTAGTCGCATGGTCTCTGTGGTTGTAGCTATGTTTTGTTTATTTAGAACGTAATGTCTGCCTCAGAGGTTCCAGTCGGTATCAGTTGGATATAGACAGATGTTGGCAAAAGGTCTTTACAAGACTCCTAGAAAATTCTGGTCCTACATGATACCTGTAAGCAGGTCAAAAATTTCTATTCACTCACTAATCAATTAAGACAGAATTTCTATTTGGTGTAATAGGGGCTATTTGCTTTAAATGTGGATAAATGTAAGTTTGTGTGAATAAGTAGGAAAAACATTGTAGTGAAGCTAAAATACAGTAATGATGGTGTGCTGCTTGACTCTGTTACAAAATTAATTGTCTAGGTATAAAGTTACTTTCAGACATGACACAAAACAAAAAAAAAGGTCACCTGCAGGGCAGCTGAATTGCCAGCGATTAATAGGAAGTGCAGCGCACCTTCCTACATTACCAATTTCAATCCAAGAGCTAAATTTGCTCAAAATTTTAGTTATAAATTACATTTTCCTTGGCAGTTAAATGAGGTGTTTTGCGTGTTGTAGAAGATTTAGATCAGGAAACAAAAAAACTTTTGTTTTGTATACTTATCTTGAAGAATTTGAAGGTGGTGGCAATTGTTCACTGCAGATGTCCTAGGTTTGTTACTTTTTTGGTTTATGCTCTTTTTTTTTTCCTTATTCTGCATTTTTTAGTGATCGTGTATTATTGCTTTCTGAAATAAAAATCCAACACGCCTGAATTTTTAATTTTCTTCATTTACTCATATAAAACATGTGCCTGACACAATAGCTCTATCACAGCTATTTTACAACAACAGAGTGACAAATACTACTCTGTAGCAACTACTTAACAAATGAACATACTTTATCTTGACAGTAGCCCATATATAGACTACTGACAGTACATCCTACTTTCAGCATTATTATAATTAATGGTTTTTGTAAATTTCAGTGATAAAAGATCAAGGCAAATAATTTCACATGTGACATCAAGCTTAACAGGGAACGCAAATATAACTTGAATTACTTGTTTATGACGTGTAAAGTTTTTCCATGCTAAATTTTCTAAAATAATCTCTTCAAAGTTAGTATTAGAATATGTAAAATTTCAGTAAGAATAATTGGTGTTTTAATTGCATACACTATAATACTAAAGTTTTATCATTTCATATATAAAAAAACACTCTTCTAGTTCATACTGAAGACCAGTAAATTGAAGATTGTTTACTAGCGAATAAATAATTACGTCATTTAAGAAAACTGTATAAATTGCTTTCTGTTGTAGACTGTTGCTCTTCATGCCATTGACCAATGGTTTGTGTAAGTTTAAAATTAGGATATGACATCCCCCCCCCCCCCCCCCCCCCCCCACACACACACACACACAAGTATGTTAATGTTACAAAATTATTGATTTTTCAAGATATTTAGTAGTTGGATGTATCGTATAGTTCAGTAGGAGACGCTCGGTATGTTACATTGCACACACGTCCAGAATTTCGTACATAAAATTTATATATGAGTTTCTACCAAAATAAGGATATCTTTTACTTGTCAGAATTGTGTAGACACTGACTGAACAGAATCAGCATTGGTCTTTATTTTTTATGGGTGCCCTGCCAAGAGTAATTTTTTTCTCCCAAAAAGGCCTATTTGTGTAATTGTTTGTGATGTGTGATGATATATTAAATACGTATATTACACTGTTATTATTGTCATCTTCTCCACATCACCGTCTCTCTTATTTACAAATTTTATAGTATAAAAGAAAGTTCAGGATGTAATAACAACAATATTATGAACCACATAGATTTCTGCTCACCACATAGAGGAGGTGTTGAGTCACAGACAGGCACAATGAAAAGACTGCTATACATTTAAGCTTTCAAATAAAATAGTTCTTCTTTAGAAACAGAAAACACGCACACACACACACACACACACACACACACACACACACACACACACACACACACACACACACACGGCCGCTATCCCTGGCTGATGTGGTGTGACCCAAGATGAATGTCCATGACAGTATTAAAATGCTGTAGATCCTCTGGCAGCACTGTATTCTACCATTTTCAGCTGTGTATCACATAACAACAGCTGTTATCATCAAAATTTAGATTTTTGTTATACAGTCCGGAACTACATTCAAACAATGTATGGCATTATTGTCTGATCTCTTACAGATTCTGTAGTTAGTTCAGATAATGCGAAAACACAACACTGCACCCTTGCTTTTTTTGTTGCATCAGTATTGTGACCAAATGGGCAGTTGTCAAATATCATGTAGAGATGTTATTATGTTGGTGATATGTATAGAATAGACTTTTTTAGCAGATTTCTCTTTTCAGTAAATAATTCTGTGAACTAGGTATATATAAATTGCACTGAACTTATTACACATTTCTGAGTATCAATTTATATTTTAGGATCTCATGTTACATCTAATCATTATGAGAAATGTTTTATGAAGTGCATAAATTTAATTATAACTGGTATTACTGCCTTGTACAGCAGTATATGATATATTTATTTGATGACTGATGCATTGCATTAAATTTTTACTATGTTATTGTCATCAATCTTTCTTCAAATCAGAATCAACCTCACCAACATGGTCCGAGTGCTGTGGTGCCCTTGAAGCTGTGAGAACTGTAGTAACTGGCCTAGTCGAATTTATTCAACATCACGGTAGTCGAAGACTTCAAGAGACAAGCCATACGCATAATCCAAAATACAAAATAAGCATGTGCCGAGATCACACCTTACGAGGTAGTTGTCCACGTGGGACAAACTGTACATTTGCTCATTCAGAAGAAGAGCTTGAAAAGTAAGTGCTCATTTTACAGAAGTGGCATTTCCTTAATTGCTATGTAAATGCAATTTCTAACATTTAATAAACATAAATTTGTTCTTTCATCTTTTATATTATGTGTAGTTATTTACTCTTACTCTCCTGATCCCACAAACCACTGCTGGTATTTGGCTTCGGCAGGTCGCCTCCAGTACAGCATTTTGTCTTTGATACCTTTTTCTCTTGCTCAAAGTATCTGAAGATCCGTGGCCACCTGGCCACTCCAAGTGTCTGTGTGAAGGGCTTCATTCTTCAGGTTTATTCTCTGACACTTCTCTAAATCTTGATTCCTCCTGTTGTCTGTGGAAGTGACTTGCCCACATCAGTCTCTGTGTCTTGTCTTCCGAAACAACATTTGGTTCATCATATATCTTCCTGAACTGCTTGTTCTTTCTCTTTGCAATTCTCCTCTTGCACAAATAAGTCCAAATATCTTCAGGATTTTATTTTCAAAAACCTTTATCTTCCTCACCTTATATCTTATTCTTAATAATCCAGCCTGGATTTTCCATTGTTTGATTTATCTTATACTTACCTATTCTCCATTTCTCTCTACCATATACACTACTGGCAATTAAAATTGCTACACCACGAAGATGACGTGCTACAGATGTGAAGTTTAACCAACAGGAAGAAGATGCTGTGATGTGCAAATGATTAGCTTTTCAGCGCATTCACACGAGGTTGGCACTGCTGACGACACCTACAACGTGCTGACATGAGGAAGGTTTCCAACCAATTTCTCATACACAAACAGCAGTTGACTGGCGTCGCCTGGTGAAACATTGTTGTGATGCCTCATGTAAGGAGGAGAATTGCATACCATCACGTTTTCGACTTTGATAAAGGTTGTAATGTAGCCTATTGCGATTGCGGTTTATCATATCGCGACATTGCTGCTCGCGTTGGTCGTGATCCGATGACTGTTAGCAGAATATGGAATCGGTGGGCTCAGGAGGGTAATACGGAACGCCGTGCTGGATCCCAACGGCCTCATATCACTAGCAGTCGAGATGACAGGCATCTTATCCGCATGGCTGTAACAGATCGCGCAGCCACATCTCGATCCCTGAGTCAACAGATGGGGACGTTTGCAAGACAACAACCATCTGCATGAACAGTTAGACGACATCTGCAGCAGCATGGACTATCAGCTCAGAGACCATGGCTGCGGTTACCCTTGACACTGCACCACAACAGGAGCACCTGTGATGGTGTACTCAACGACGAACCTGGGTGCACGAGTGGCAAAACGTCATTTTTTCTGATGAATCCAGGTTCTGTTTACAGTATCATGATGGTCACATCCGTGTTTGGCGACATCGCGGTGAACGCTCATTGGAAGCATGTATTCGTCATAGCCATACGGCGTATCACCCGACATGATGGTATGGGGTGCCATTGGTTACACGTCTCGGTCACTTCTTGTTCGCATTGACGACACTTTGAACAGTGGACGTTACATTTCAGATGTGTTACGACCTGTGGCTCTACCCTTGATTCGATCCCTGCAAAATCCTACATTTCAGCAGGATAATGCATGACCGCATGTTGCAGGTCCTGTACGGGCCTTCTGGATACAGAAAATGCCAAGAGTGCTGCCCTGGCCAGCACATTCTCCAGGTCTCTCACCAGTTGAAAAAGTCTGGTCAATGGTGGCCGAGCAACTGGCTCATCACAATACGCCAGTCACTACTCTTGATGAACTGTGGTATCATGTTGAAGCTGCATGGGCAGCTGTACTTGTACACGCCACCCAAGCTCTGTTTGACTAAATGCCTAGGCATATCAAAGCCGTTATTACAGCCAGAGGTGGTTGTTCTGGGTACTGATTTCTCAGGATCCATGCAGCCAAATTGCGTGAAAATGTAATCACATGTCAGTTCTAGTATAATATATTTGTCCAGTGAATACCCGTTTATCATCTGCATTTCTTCTTGGTGTAGCAATTTTAATGGCCACTAGTGTAATAACACCAGTCTGGCTATAGGTTTGCATATTCTTATTTTAGTTACTCTTGAAAAAAAAAATTTATGACAGTAATGTTTTGAGTAATATGTTTTGGATGCCACTTTGATTGTTGCTTCTGTTTACTGTTTCTTACTATTTTAATATGATAATCTCATTTCATTGTTATCTTTAGCTACCAGATATTTAAACTTGTCTGCTTCTTCGAACATGCGATTATCAGCCTCCAGGGCATCCCACATTTTTGCCATGTAATTTCTTACTACCCTCACGAATTTCTACTTCTTGTCAGTTACCTTCGATCCAGCTTCTATTACCAATTTAAATAGCTTTCTTGTGAGTACTTTTAGATCATCAACTTTTTCAGCAATTAATGTTATCTCATCTGCAAAGGCAAGTACATCCATTTCTATTCCCACTGCCGCTTCGCTTGCTACATCCACAATTTCCTGTATTATTATATTGAACGAGAGTGGTGATATTCTCTCCCTGCCTTTTTTTTTAGGTCAAAAGCCGTGGAATATTCTCCTTTCATTTTCGCTATCTCTTTTGAGCCTTCCAATGCAACTTTTATAAGATTTGCAATTTTCTGTAGTATTCTAAACTTTTCTATTTTGTCTCTCAACTTTTCTCTGTTCCTGCTACTGTAGGCTTTCTTAAAATCAACAAACAATATTGTCATTGTTTTGCTGTATTTCTATTATTTTCATATGGCTACTTCTAGTGCGAATATTTGATCAGTGGTGTATCGATTCTTTATAAATCCCTTTCATTTCTCATCTGTTACCCCTTTTAAATGAGGTTTCTACTTTTTCTGGAGAATCTTCTTGAATGCTTTGTAGGCTGTAGTAATTAATGAGATACCTCTATAATTTCTGCATTCTTGTTTATTACGCTTTTTATGGACTGATACTATGATTGCTTCTTTCCACTCAGCTAACAGTCTTTCATCATTCAAAATGTTGGTCAAAAGTTTGTGAATTTGTTTTGCACTACCTCATTCATTGTAGGCATTGCAGCTAATGGATCTACATTCTGGTTTTTATGTTGTTCCTCCATTTCTGTACTTTCATCTTTGACGTTTAAAAGCTCCTCAAAATACTTCTTCCAAATTTCTATACTTTTTGTTAATTTCGAAACCGTCTTACCATTTTTATTTATAGTACCATACATCTGTGGTATACACACATCTGTGATAAATATCCTTTTCTGAAGAACTTAATTGATATTGCATTCCTTGCAGTTTTTATCCCCTTCTGGTCTAAAGACTCTCAAAATGTTCTCCCTTTTCCTCCTGATAAGATTTTTGATTTACCAATTAGCACTTTAATATGCTTCTTTGCTTTCATTAGAGTCTTTTTGTGGGTGTTTTTTCCTTTGCTACTCTTCTTTCTTTTACTTTTTTCTCAGATTTGTTTCTGCTGTTCCTTCTTCCATTCTTGTTTTTATCATTTCCCACTGGTCTTCAAAGTCAAGCTTGTCTTCCATTGTTGGAAACTCAAATCCCTTTTGAAACTTAATGACAAATTCCTGTGCCTTGCCATTATCTTTAAATTTGTCTACATCACTATGCCATTCTTTTATGCTCTTTCTTCCCCTTAGATTTGCTATAGCTATTCATTGTTGTACATCTCTCATGACTAAGTAGTGATGTGTATCTGCCTCGCCTCCTCTTGTAGTTTACACATTCATTACACTGCTTTTATGGACTTGGTCTACCAGCACATGGTTTATTCAGTATTTTGTTCTGCTACCTGGCAATACACAAGTTGCCTTGTAACTGTCCTTCCAATAAACATATGTGGCCGTAATCCTTAGGCTGGCTGTAAATGTGTAGCAAAGTAACCACACTCCATTGTTATTGCTTTCAGCATGTAAGCTTTCTATCCCTCGTATTCCCTTCCAAAAGCTCTCCTTTCTGATTTCAGCATTGGTTTTCCAACAATGAGCTCCGTATCATACCTTGTTGTCTTACTAATTACTTCAAGTCTTTCATAGAAAGTGCCTTTCTTTTCATTCTCCAGTACCGCATTTGGGATGTGTAACATAACTACTGTTATATTTGTGAATCTGTCTCTTAGTCCAATAACAGTTATTCTGTTATCAAATGGTTGAAAATTGATTATTACCCCTGCTATTGTTTTACTGAGCGTGAAACCTATGCCTTTTCAGAAATTGTCATCTTTCAATCCATTGCAGCTTGGAATATGTTTGTATGTTTCCATGCTCCAGTTCCTGTGTATCCTGTTTCTTGCAGGGCTGCTAGATAAATTTCATATCTGTTTTTCGTATTATATATAAAAATTTAAAATAAATAATATTTTTACTTGTGGTAGGTACAGAGCAAAGAATCGAAAAGCTGTTGTGAGAAGTAATCCTACACAATCCAAGGGGTCGGACGCAAACCAAAAGGAGAACCAGACAAATGACTTCCATACCAATGATAAGGTCTTCATACAACCAGATGACTTGCTTTATTCCAACAGCAATTCATCTATTACATCAGCCCCTTTTGAGAACTCTGTTTTAAGAGAAGGTACTGTATTGTTGTAGTGTGCCTCATAAAATTTATATTGTTTTTAAAGAGTTGAAGCTTTTCAGATTCTCTGAACTACAGTAAGTTACGTATACTTCTTGTGAATGTTGCAGGTTTCATTGGCAGTACAACACCTGTTCAAGTCCCATCAGTTGCTGCTGCTGTTGTTCGGCCACCAGTTGGCGTTTCAATTCCTCCAGGGACCTTCGAGTATGCAAGACCTTACAGTGCAACTTACCCTTCACCAGGCCCACAGCCAACTTCTTCAGTGTACCAAACGCCTCAGCAGCAAATGTTTGCTCCCAATCCAGGAAATTTCACATCAGACATATACAGGTAGCATAAATTCTGTTAGATATATTCTGTGAAAGTAATTGATAACCTCAATCGTCTAGCCATTAACCCTAGTCATAAGTTACTCAGTGGTGAAAGGATGATGTGTAATTTTTTGTGCATATTCCATTGTCATTAGCTTACCATTTCTGTTCCTCAAGCTAGATGTTGTTTACCAAATGCAAGTGTGGTGGACTTATAGGTGGTGTGGAAATCTATACAAGAATTGAAATGTGTGTTTTGTCACAGTGAATTTGCTGATAAAACCCACTGACAAAATTATATACCAGCATTGAATAAAATGTGTATGAAGTGATAAAAAAATCAGTGCCAGACACTAAAATGAGAGAGAAAGGAGCAAACAGACAACATGCAGGTGACAAACAAATGATCAAAACTAGATATTAAAAGTAATAGAGATATAATGTTCAGTAAAATAAAATACTTATGGCTATAGGAAACACAGTTTATTATTGCGGAGAAGGAATCTGATGAAGTGTTTATACTGCAGTTATGAATAACATGCTTTCACAAATGAAATTGAAAATATGCTGTCTTCTTTCAACACATCTCTTTGTAGTTGTCGTCAAACAGTTCTAGTTACTCTGATTTTTTGCCACACTATTATGAATTTGTAGGGTTTCATGCCTCGAGTTGGTAAAAACAGAAACCCTATAGGTTTGCTTTGTTGTTTATCTGTCTGTCCGACTGTTAGAAACCCCTTTTTCTCAGGAACAGCAAGAAGTATCAAGTTGAAATTTATGTGACGTACTGAGGTCTGTGGTCCCTAGGTGGTACAATAAATGTTAACATTTAAATCAATGCAATCAAAAGGTAGCAGCCATTTATGACTCATATTTTGATACTCACAAACACACTCATCAAAACCTAAAGGATACTTGTTGATCTACAAGAGGTAATGTTTGAAGGCGCAAGTAAAGAAAAAAATTGTGTGTTTGTAATCGTATCAAACGATAATAATAATAATAATAATAATAATAATACGAAGAAAGTAAATTGGAAAAAGAAAACACTACATGGCAAGCACCCGTATCATCTAACACAGCCACACATCGATCAAGACGCATCCAACACATGGCTAAGAAAAGGCAATATATACAGTGAGACGGAAGGATTCATGATTGCAATACAGGATCAAACAACACACACCAGATATTACAGCAAGCATATTATTAAAGATCCCAATACCACAACAGATAAATGCAGACTTTGCAAACAACAAATAGAAACAGTAGATCACATCACAAGTGGATGTACAATACTAGCAAATACAGAATACCCCAGAAGACATGACAATGTAGCAAAAATAATACATCAACAACTTGCCATAAAACATAAACTAATAAAACAACACGTTCCCACATACAAGTATGCACCACAAAATGTACTGGAGAATGATGAATACAAATTGTACTGGAACAGAACCATTATAACAGATAAAACAACACCACATATCAAACCTGACATTATACTCACCAATAAAAAGAAGAAATTAACACAACTAATCGAAATATCCATACGCAATACAACAAATATACAGAAGAAAACATGAGAAAAAATTGAAAAACACATCCAACTGGCTGAGGAAGTCAAAGACATGTGGCATCAGGATAAAGTTGACATTACACCGATTATACTATCAACTACAGGAGTCATACCACACAATATCCACCAGTACATCAACGCAATACAGCTACATCCAAACTTATATATACAACTACAGAAATCCGTAATTATTGATACATGTTCAATTACCCGAAAGTTCCTAAATGCAATGTAACATATACCCTACAGTTAAAAGGAAGTCACGCTTGGTAGTCGCAGTCGCAGTGGTAAAAGTAAAAAATCAGGCAAGGAATAACTTTACTGCTCATAGACGCATTTCAGAATTTATCCATTCGATATCCAGGAGAAATTACTGCACTTAGATAGGGTGTTTCAAGTTGTATGTGAAACGAACATCCACAGACTATCCGTGAATGTTTGTCTCGCATACAACTTGATATGCAATATCTACGAGCAGTAATTACTCCAGGATATCTGGTGATTGATAAATTCCGACATGTGTTGTGTCATTCCTTCCCTGATGTTTGACTTTTACCATTGCAACCCAGTCTACCTGAATGGAGAACTACTGATTATTATAATAATGGGTACCTGCCTCCTGAATGATTTACACGTGGTGCCCCTGTTAAGCTGAGCCAACCCAGTGGAAGGTTGGGTAACCAAACTCAGCGGGAAACTGGGTCAGCGAGCTGACAGGATGTGGAAGACAACCGGAAACCACCACTGGAATTACTTCTCTAGATGTTCATGGGATGGACCTCTTTGTACGATATTCCAGAGGTAAAAGCTGCCGCTCAATCGGAACTCCGGGAGGGGAATACAATGGGGACTCCAGAGATTAGGGCAAATGGAAAAGGAAGGAAGGAAGGAAGGAAGAAGAAGAAAGAAGACTTGTTGAGGATTGGGACTTGTAATGTTTAACCCTTCTCCAGAAAGGGAAATTAGAAAACGCCAAACATGAAATGACAAGAAATAAATTGGATGTACTCGGAATGTGTGAGGTGAGATGGGGTGGTTGTGGAGAACTAAAAAGTGATGCATTCCGATTGTACTATACAGGTGAAGATAAAAATGGAATGCATTGGGTTGGAATTTTGATAGGTAAAAGATTGAAGGACAAGGTTATCAAGGTTTAATGTGATAGTGGAAGAATAATGATGATGAGACTGAAAGGGAAAAAGCATTAGTTATCATCCAGGTCTATATGCCAACACGTAATCATTCAGATGAAGAGGTAGAAGAATGTTATGAGACGATAGAAAACTTAGCAGAGAGAGAGAGAGAGAGAGAGAAAAGAAATGCATGTATTGTTATAATGGGTGATTGGAATGCGGTAGCTGGCGAAGGACCAGAAGGAAAAGCTCTGGGAAAATTTGGACTGGGAGAAAGAAATGTTGTTGTTGTTGTTGTTGTTGTTGTTGTTGTTGTGGTCTTCAGTCCTGAGACTGGTTTGATGCAGCTCTCCATGCTACTCTATCCTGTGCAAGCTTCTTCATCTCCCAGTATCTACTGCAACCTACATCCTTCTGAATCTGCTTAGTGTATTCATCTCTTGGTCTCCCTCTACGATTTTTACCCTCCACACTGCCCTCCAATGCTAAATTTGTGATCCCTTGATGCCTCAAAACATGTCCTACCAACCGATCCCTTCTTCTAGTCAAGTTGTGCCACAAACTTCTCTTCTCCCCAATCCTATTCAATACCTCCTCATTAGTTACGTGATCTACCCACCTTATCTTCAGCATTCTTCTGTAGCACCACATTTCGAAAGCTTCTATTCTCTTCTTGTCCAAACTAGTTATCGTCCATGTTTCACTTCCATACATGGCTACACTCCATACAAATACTTTCAGAAACGACTTCCTGACACTTAAATCTGTACTCGATGTTAACAAATTCCTCTTCTTGAGAAACGCTTTCCTTGCCATTGCCAGTCTACATTTTATATCCTCTCTACTTCGACCATCATCGGTTATTTTACTCCCTAAATAGCAAAACTCCTTTACTACTTTAAGTGTCTCATTTCCTAATCTAATTCCCTCAGCATCACCTGACTTAATTCGACTACATTCCATTATCCTCGTTTTGCTTTTGTTGATGTTCATCTTATATCCTCCTTTCAAGACACTGTCCATTCCGTTCAACTGCTCTTCCAAGTCCTTTGCTGTCTCTGACAGAATTACAATGTCATCGGCGAACCTCAAAGTTTTTACTTCTTCTCCATGAATTTTAATACCTAGTCCGAATTTTTCTTTTGTTTCCTTTACTGCTTGCTCAATATACAGATTGAATAACATCGGGGAGAGGCTACAACCCTGTCTTACTCCTTTCCCAACCACTGCTTCCCTTTCATGCCCCTCGACTCGTATAACTGCCATCTGGTTTCTGTACAAACTGTAAATAGCCTTTCGCTCCCTGTATTTTACCCCTGCCACCTTCAGAATTTGAAAGAGAGTATTCCAGTTAACATTGTCAAAAGCTTTCTCTAAGTCTACAAATGCTAGAAATGTAGGTTTGCCTTTTATTAATATTTCTTCTAAGATAAGTCGTAAGATCAGTATTGCCTCACGTGTTCCAACATTTCTATGGAATCCAAACTGATCTTCCCCGAGGTCGGCTTCTACCAGTTTTTCCATTCGTCTGTAAAGAATTCGCGTTAGTATTTTGCAGCTGTGACTTATTAAACTGATAGTTCGGCAATTTTCACATCTGTCAACACCTGCTTTCTTTGGGATTGGAACTACTATATTCTTCTTGAAGTCTGAGGGTATTTCGCCTGTCTCATACATCGTGCTCACCAGATGGTAGAGTTTTGTCATGACTGGATCTCCCGAGGCCATCAGTAGTTCAAATGGAATGTTGTCTACTCCCGGGGCCTTGTTTCGACTCAGGTCTTTCAGTGCTCTGTCAAACTCTTCACGCAGTATCTTATCTCCCATTTCGTCTTCATCTACATCCTCTTCCATTTCCATAATATTGTCCTCAAGTACATCGCCCTTGTATAAACCCTCTATATACTCCTTCCACCTTTCTGCCTTCCCTTCTTTGCTTAGAACTGGGTTTCCATCTGAGCTCTTGATATTCATACAGGTGGTTCTCTTCTCTCCAAAAGTCTCTTTAATTTTCCTGTAGGCAGTATCTATCTTACCCCTAGTGAGACAAGCCTCTACATCCTTACATTTGTCCTCTAGCCATCCCTGCTTAGCCATTTTGCACTTCCTGTCGATATCATTTTTGAGACGTTTGTATTCCTTTTTGCCTGCTTCATTTACTGCATTTTTATATTTTCTCCTTTCATCAATTAAATTCAATATTTCTTCTGTTACCCAAGGATTTCTATTAGCCCTCGTCTTTTTACCTACTTGATCCTCTGCTGCCTTCACTACTTCATCCCTCAGAGCTACCCATTCTTCTTCTACTGTATTTCTTTCCTTCATTCCTGTCAATTGTTCCCTTATGCTCTCCCTGAAACTCTCTACAACCTCTGGTTTAGTTAGTTTATCCAGGTCCCATCTCCTTAAATTCCCACCTGTTTGCAGTTTCTTCAGTTTCAATCTGCAGTTCATAACCAATAGATAGTGGTCAGAATCCACATCTGCCCCAGGAAATGTCTTACAATTTAAAACCTGGTTCCTAAATCTCTGTCTTACCATTATATAATCTGTCTGATACCTTTTAGTATCTCCAGGATTCTTCCAGGTATTCAACCTTCTTTTATGATTCTTGAACCAAGTGTTGGCTATGATTAAGTTATGCTGTGTGCAAAATTCTACAAGGCGGCTTCCTCTTTCATTCCTTCCCCCAATCCATATTCACCTACTATGTTTCCTTCTCTCCCTTTTCCTACTGACGAATTCCAGTCACCCATGACTATTAAATTTTCATCTCCCTTCACTACCTGAATAATTTCTTTTATCTCGTCATACATTTCATCTATTTCTTCATCATCTGCAGAGGTAGTTGGCATATAAACTTGTACTACTGTAGTAGGCATGGGCTTTGTGTCTATCTTGGCCACAATAATGCGTTCACTATGCTGTTTGTAGTAGCTAGCCCGCACTCCTATTTTTTTATTCATTATTAAACCTACTCCTGCATTACCCCTATTTGATTTTGTATTTATAACCCTGTAATCACCTGACCAAAAGTCTTGTTCCTCCTGCCACCGAACTTCACTAATTCCCACTATATCTAACTTTAACCTATCCATTTCCCTTTTTAAATTTTCTAACCTACCTGCCTGATTAAGGGATCTGATATTCCACGCTCCGATCCGTAGAACACCAGTTTTCTTTCTCCCGATAATGACGTCCTCCTGAGTAGTCCCCGCCCAGAGATCCGAATGGGGGACTATTTTACCTCTGGAATATTTTACCCAAGAGGACGCCATCATCATTTAATCATACAGTAGAGCTGCATGTCCTCGGGAAAAATTACAGCTGTAGTTTCCCCTTGCTTTCAGCCATTCGCAGTACCAGCACAGCAAGGCCGTTTTGGTTAATGTTACAAGGCCAGATCAGTCAATCTTCCAGACTGTTGCCCCTGCAACTACTGAAAAGGCTGCTGCCCCTCTTCAGGAACCACATGTTTGTCTGGCCTCTCAACAGATACCCCTCCGTTGTGGTTGCACCTACGGTACGGCCATCTGTATCGCTGAGGCACGCAAGCCTCCCCACCAACGGCAAGGTCCATGGTTCATGGGAGAAAGAAATGAGAGAGGGCAAAGATTGTTGGAATACTGCAATGAAAATTTCATGTTAATTGGAAATAATCTATTTGATAACCACAAAAGACGACGGTATAATTGGATATCTCAATTTGACAGCAAAATATATCAAATTGATTACATAATGATACAACAAAGATACCGAAATTGCCTAAAGACTGTCAAAGGCTATCCAGGGGCAGATATTTATTCAGATCATATATTAGTAATAGCTGAGGTTCTAGTTAAATTGAGAAGAACCAGCAAGGGACAGAGAAGAGAGCACATTAACCTTGAGAAACTGAAAGACAAAGGCAATCCTGAAAAATTAGAGAATGCATATTGTGAAATCATAATGAAAGGACAGGAAACGGAATGCACAGAAGGAAGATGGGATCGTTTAAAAAATGGGATCAAAATGGCAGCTAAGGAAATGCTTGGAGTCAAGGAGAGGAAAAAAGTGAAGAAAGAATGGGTAACATGACATTCGATAACCAAGATGGATGATCGCAGGGAATGGAAAACTGTAAACACAGAAGAAGAGAAATGGAATTACAGGATGTTAAATAACGAAATTAAGAAGGGAGACAGAAAAAGCAAAGGAGAAATGGCTGACAGAAAAGTGTGACAAGATAGAGAAATTGGAGAAAGAAGGAAAATATGATTTGATGTACAAAGAAGCAGTGGATTTTGATATTCAGGGAAAAGAGAAACAACAATGGACTAAAGGAAGTAGAGGTAGCAGATGGTAAAATGGTGAGTGGACCCCAAGAAATAATGAGAAGATGGGAAGAATATATAGAATGGCTATAAGTTGCAGGCAGCTGACCAATTGAAGATGACCTTGGGATAGAAGAAGAAGAAGAAGAAGTTGCAGATAATGACAAAGGAAATGCAATACTAACTAGTGAGATTGAAGAATCTATGAAGGAGATGAAAAATGGAAAGACAATGAGAATTGATGAGATTCCTGCGGAACTGTTAGTCATTGGAGATAAAAGGGAATAGGGAATTGATTGAATTGTGTAATCAAATGTACATGACAGGAAAATGGCCAAAGGACTTTACAGAAAGTATCTTAATACCTATAGAAAAGAAAAAGAACAGCAAAAAGTGTGAGGGACATAGGACAGTGAGCCTGATATCGCATGCAGCCAAAGTCTTGCTGAGGACGCTCAACAGAAGGCTATATGGAAAGCTGAATTACATAACAGGAGATGAACAATTTGGTTTCAGGCGAGGAGTGGGAACTAGATGCCATTGGGCTACTGAGAGTAGTAGGGGAGAGGTACATGGAGAACAAAGGAAGGTGCATGTTGTGTTCATTGATCTTGAGAAGGCTTATGACTGTTTCAGATGGGACAAACTGGTGGAAATCCTAAGGAAACATGGAGTTGACTGGAGGGATAGACGGCTAATTAGAAATTTATATTTGAACCAGAGAGCAATAGTAAGAATAGGAAGTGTGATGAGTGAAGAAATTGAAGTGAGAGAGGTGTAAATCAAGGTTGTTGTTTATCACCAACACTGTTCAATATATATCTGGAAGAAACTATTAGTGAAAGTTTTGATGGAAGGAGAGGAGTTTGTATAGGGGGTCAGAGAGTGGAGTGTATAAGATTTGGAGACGACATGGTTGTGATGGCAGAGAGTTCAAGAGAGGTGGAACAAATGTTAGATGGTCTAAACACAAAATAAGAAGAATATGGGATGAAGATTAACAAGAAGAAAATGAAAAGCATTGTAATTGGAGGAAAGGGGAGAAAATGGTGTATGAAAATAGGGGGAGAGGAAATAGAGCAAGTGAGGAACTTCAATTACTTGGGAAGTGTAATAAGGAATTATATGTATTGCTCAACAGAAATTAGAAAAAGAATTACAATGGCGAAAGAAGGATTCAAGAGGAAACAGAAATTACTTTGTGGACTACTAAACAAAGATCTGAGGAAAAGACTTGCCAAATGTTACATCTGGAGCATTGCACTGTATGGTGCAGAGACCTGGACATTGAGGAAGGAAGATGAAAGAAGATTGGAGGCACTAGAGATGTAGATATGGAGAAGAAGGAAAGAAGTGAAATGGGGAGACCGAGTAAGAAATGAAGAAGTATTAAGAGTTGGAGAAGAAAGAAACACGCTGAAAATCATCAGAAAGAGAAAACAGAACTGGATTGAACATTGTGTGAGGGGCTGTTTATTGAAGGAAGAAATAGAAGGAATGGTGGAGGGGAAAAGACATTGTTTGAGGAGGGACTGTTTATTGAAGGAAGGAATAGAAGGAATGGTGGAGGGGAAAAAGGGAAAAGAGGAAAAAATGCTGGACAATATAAAAGGAGACAAATATTCAGAAATGAAAATACTGGCTATGGACAGGCAGGAGTGGAAGAGGCTTAACCCATGACAAGACCCCCCGTAAGACAGAATACCCTACTACTACTACTACTACTACTACTATTATATTATTGAAATTGAAACAGTCTCTAAAACCTGGGAATCCCTGGGACTGTTATCGTGCCTGTACCAGTGTCAATAACTGGCAAAATTGATTAAGATTCTCAATTCCCGGAATGGATGAACTGTCTATATACATAATTAAGTTTGTACAGAACCCTCACTGTGTGAGTTGTACTCGCAGTGAATTTACGTATACCCCAAGAACCAAGATTTAAAAATTTTGTCACATAAAATTTCAGAGTAGTTAGAGAAGGAAAAGGCAGGTATTAAGAATCTACCCCAAAGTAATCATAGCATTTACAGGAGAGGCCAGGAGGAAGACTAATTAAGATCTTCTTAACATTACATTAGTGACATAGAAGTTGTTATTCATGAATGAATGGCAAATGATGGTGTATAAAACCATGAAAACTCCTTGCAAAAATAGGAAGAATTACTGCCCATATAAACTATTTCACAGAAGAGGAATAAACAGACCATTATAAAAATCTTTTGACATGGGGTGTAAAATATTCAGAAGACCAAAAAAAAAAACTTAAGAAAATGACATTAAAGATTTTTTTCAAAGCATGGAATTACCCTTTGATGAGAAGAAGAGAAAGTACAGTTGATACAGGGTGACAGAAAAAGGGGAACATTTCCACAATCCAATAAAACTAGAAGTGATGAAGGAAAGAAATTGCATTGATGGTATTTATCATTTTTAAAAATTACGTCCTTTAGATGGTGTCCTCCTGTATGAATGCATTTGTGAAATCTGCTGTTGAGATTCCTCATTGAGTGCTGCAACATCTCTGCTGGGATACTGTGAATTGCATCCCGAATTCTCTGTTTTAACTCACCCAGGGTTCTTGGTCGAGTCATGTAGACTTTGCTCTTGAGGTAGCTCCACAAGAAAAAATCACAAATGGATAAATCTGCCGATATAGGGGGCCAGGGAATGTTACCGAATCGTGAGAACACACAGTTGCCAAACAATTCTTGCACATATGCCATTGATTGCCGTGCAGTGTGTGATGTCGCTTAATCCTGTTGAAACCAGACTTATTGAGCATTTAGAAAGTTGTTCAATGCAGGTGTAACGAAAGTTCATAACATCTCCTTGTAACCATCGGCATTGACAGTTATTGTGTTTCCCTGTTCATTTGTGAAAATATACGATCCAGTACTCCCGTGTGATGAAACACCACACCATACTGTCACTTTACTAGCGTCTAAAGGGCACTCATGATCGTCATTAGGATTTGTGTTTGCCCTGTTACGGTAGTTCTGTTTATTTACATAACCGGTGATGAAATGAAAATGTGCCTCATCTGACATTTGCAACTTGTTTAGGAATTCATCATCATTGTTTATTTTTGTTATCATTTGTTGACAGAATCCTAATTGTAACTGGTAATCGTTGTCCTTCAATTGTTGCACCACCTGTAGCTGGTACGGGTGAAATTTTAAAGGAAGATGAAGAATTCTGCAAACACACTCCCGGGACATTCCTACCACTGCTGCTTACTTGTGAATTGGACGCCATGGGCTCCATAAGATAGACTCGCGTACATCATCACTGTTCGCTGGAGAATGCACACTTCGTGGTTGTCCTGTTGGTTTCCTATTGAGGGCAGATCCATTCTCTTCAAAGTTATTAATCCAACATTTTATCGTGTGTTTTGATCATCATGACGTCCTAAATTACAAAATTGTCGAAACTCCCTCTGTGCCACTACCAAACTATCATTGTTTTTAGAAAACATTTCTGTGGCTAATGTACGCTGTTGTCCATTCCATTGATCTGTGATTACTAAAATGGTGGACTGTTTACTCGTTAACTGTCATGAACCTGCAGTGCTACCACTTGCCCATGGCTGCCACTACTCATTTCAAACATCGCCTTTATTCTGTGTCACCCTGTATATGCAGTGTTTGGGGAAACTAATGGTAAAACTAAAGGGCAGATTATTTCTTGATAATTCTTATAAATTATTTGGCTTAAAAATATAGTGAAAACAATAGCACTACATATACTTACATGACATATAGATTAAGGCAAGAATGTTCAACCATTGATGTAACATTCATTTTACATCAGTTTATCAAAAAGTGAAACTTAATTTAACTACGAAATGCTTCCACAGGCATTGAGGGTGCATTATAATCATCATTTGAGAGAAAGCTATGAAATACAATGAAAATGCAGAGGATATACCTTATATATTTTAGTAACAGTTCAGAGTTTTTGAAAAACCTGACGGCTATGATAGTTATTGGCGAAAAATAAACAGATCCAGTGCCTGTAAATAAAGATGTGATAAAGAATGGATTTTATGGTACATTATTAAATATTTTATGTTTATGACAATAAACACACATCAAATTTTTGATTTGACTGGAGGTTCAGCTGAATCACTCCAATGTGTTTGATCATAATTTTTTAATTAAAAAATGAGAAAAATGTGTTCAGAGTGCAGTCAGTAAGTTTTTAAGGGCTACCAAAGGGTATAAAAGGATTGACAGAATCAGAAATTAGAACATCTTGAAGAAATGGGAGATAGATGGACCTGCAGGGAATGGACCCAAGAGCCTGCCAAAAAAGTTGTAAAAAATCCTAGCCAAAAGAGAAAATATATCTTGGCAGACAAAGGGAAAGTTTCGGACTGCTTACTCACTCTGAAAGAAAATTTGCGCACATCTTAACATGGTTTTAGAATGAAGGCTTTCACGACCGGGTGACATGACTGTTGATATACTTTCCAGGATGTGAGGTCGTGGACCACGACCTCACATCCCGGAAAGTATATCAACAGCCTTAACATGGTTTGTTTGGAATATGCTATATGAATACCAGACATTCTGACCAGGTGAGGTAGCTTAGTAGGACAACAGTTCATATCTCTATCCTGCTGTCCAAATTTAGAT
The DNA here is from genome assembly GCF_023864275.1 of Schistocerca cancellata. NCBI lineage: Eukaryota > Metazoa > Arthropoda > Insecta > Orthoptera > Acrididae > Schistocerca > Schistocerca cancellata. The sequence goes on along the minus strand of NC_064630.1, from coordinate 323,548,629 downwards.
TTTCCATAGTTTTCCTAAATAACTTGGGGCAAATGTTGGGATGGTTCCTTTGGAAAAGGACAAAATTGTGTTTCTATCACAACTTTCTTCAAACCAAACTTGAGCTCCATATCTAACGATCTCTTAATAGTATCTTAAACCGCTGTCTTCCTACTCATATTTTCATCCAAAGTAATGTGCTATCATTTTATGTTTTTAGGTGAATGTATTTTCTTTTCTTTGAATTATCTGAATATTTTATATGCACCTATTTGACAAATAATTCAATCTGAGTAAATGCGTATTCACATTAAATCAGTCTCCTCCCTTTATTCCATCTTTTTTGCGTTCTTTAGTAATTAACGGTTATTAGCTTGCTTGTGCTGGAATACTGATGATGCTGTTGATGATGGACTGGCCAACTCCTTAAATCTTATTTGTTCGGTAACTGTGAGATTTTAAACTCAAGGAAAGGGCATAGTTTCTTGTTACAAAAAATGCCTCAGTGAATGTATTTGCTGTATTTACAGCTTTAAAATATGATGATATTGTAGTTCTAAAAACAAATATTTTGTGTTGGCAAATTTGTTTGTGGTCACTATGGTAAACCTACAGCCATCTACATGTTGACGAATTAAATCTCGGGTGACTGGTATGAGTGTGCATAGGACACAATATTTCGGCAATCGACCACGTTGCCATCATCAGGTGCGCTGATGCACTGACCGGTGATGGGCCAGCGCCAGGTATATATAGGACTATCTCCCTCCACCCTCAGGTGCTTCCTATGAGTCGGTGCGGTTCGTGCCCCACGTGCGGTCCAGGTACAACGTCCGTTCTTCCGCCGTCTGGGTGCTGCGCCCTAGGTCTTCTCGATACACTCTGGGAAATATCCTTTTTCTTCTTAATCTGGGTGATCATGGGTTCCCATGCCTTGCTAAGGATGTAACTGCTGTCACGATTTAGTTGGCCGCCGCTGAGTCGATGTCGATTCTACAAACTAGCGGGGGACATATTTACATGAAAAGTAGACATAATCACAAGGAAACTTAGCCATTCTGGTTGCCATTCAGCATAACAGTAACATCACACAACTTCAAATTGAGATTGCTTCATTTGTATATATGTATCTAATTGAGAGAACTTTGTACAGTTGTAATTGATTTTTACTAAGTGGTCAGACATGGAGACAGTTTGAGATGTTTTCATAGGAGCCATGATACTTGAGGCTGCTCAGAAAGTCCTCAATTTAATGATATGAAGACATTTCAAACTAAGGGATAAACATAGGAAAATAATTCAGAGTACCCCCCCCCCCCCCCCCCGGCAACAGGATGTTATGTTTTACCTGTATACATCATCTGCCTACACCCATCCATCCTGACTTGATGGTAATCATGCCAGTGTGAAGCTGAATAGTGTTTATGTAACAGCTGGTATACGACATATTGTGTCACAGGTGGCTATCCCTTTGATGCTATATGTTTTGCCAGTTACACTCAGTATTATCATGATCTTGAATGTATTAATCAGCTAGTTCGACAAAGGTGTGACTTCTTAAAAATCGTGCCCTGAAATGAGGTCCATTGTGTCCAAAATGTTGCCCACCACACCTAGAATAGCTTTTTGTCACCTTCCCAATCACTACTGTATCTTTGTCAGACACTATGCTCCTGCACCCATTTCCATACCCAAGGGTTCTTATCCCTTTGACTGTCCTCACTGTAAGACTTGTCCTATGCAGCCCCCTACCACAACCTATACCAGCCCTGTAACTGGCAAAACATGCTTTCAAAGCAAGAGCCAACCTTTGAAATGACAAATGTCAAATACCAGCTCTTATGTAAACACTGTTTGGCCGTTTGCATCACCAAGTTATCAATAAGGATGAATGGGCTTAGGAAGAGGATGTATGCTGGCAACACACAATATCTTGTTGCAGAGCATCCTGTACAGCATGACAGCCGTGACCTCCATGCATGTGTCGCCACACATGCCATATAGATTCTTCCCCAGACACCAGTTTCTCAGGACTCTTCAAGTGGAAACTGGCATCACAACGTATCCCTAGTTCTCACCACTCCTCTGGCCTTAATTTACATTAATTTCTTTGGTCCCAACATTTCCTCACAGAAACTGTTTCTTTCTTCACACCCATTTAGTTTTCTGTAACTTTCATTTTCTGATCTGTCTATTCCCCACCACCACCAAATGGCTCTGAGCACAATGCGACTCAACTTCTGAGGTCATCAGTTGCCTAGAACTTAGAACTAATTAAACCTAACTAACCTAAGGACAGCACACACATCCATGCCCGAGGCAGGATTCGAACCTGCGACCGTAGCGGGCGCTCGGCTCCAGACTGCAGCGCCCAGAACCGCACGGCCACTCTGGCCAGCCCCACCACCACCACCACCACCACCACCACCACCACCACCATGTACAATGCACTTAGATTTCCTTTCTTATTAACCTATGCACAATATTTTGTCAGCAGTCCAAGCATTTTGTATTACCCTATCTTCTAGTTTTAATCTCTTTAGTTTTCAAATCTCATCTGGTGCAGTCCCCGACACTCAGTCTTTCCTTCTCATCCCACCCAGCAAGTCTCCCCTGGCACGGGGTTTTGGGCAACTTTTCCAAACTGTTCCCAGTCCTTTCCCATTAACCCTCTTCCTTCCCCTTCAACCCTTCTGCCAGAAGAAGGAACCACTGACTCCAAAAACTTACAGATTTAAATACCTTTATATATGTTTTCTCCTGCCACCACTTGGTTGAGTACATTTTTCATCTATCGAATTACATTGTATTTTCAAAAAGTGATTATTTTTATTGATATGATTTTATTATCTGTTAGATTCTTCACATGACTGCATTAGTAGTCAAACATTTATGTCGCTCAATTCTTCTCTAATTTCTATGCCACATTAAGTCTGAGAGGCGGATAGTGTTTCTTTCATCCTTTTAGTGTTATATTTATAAATTCCATCATCAATAAAGTATCCTTGCTGGAGGTGGTTGTAAAACTGGCTTTTGTACATGCGCAACATCTCGGTCTCCCTTTTGATGTACAGACAATCTGCAGTACCACCCAAAGGCAACATTTCAGTAGAAAAAAAACAGCATTCAGTATCCACTGTCCATGATGCACATGTGATTCACCAAAATTGTTAATTAAGAGCATTGTTCTGATTTGGAGACAGCTGGTAAGGTTTCTAAAGTCATTTCCAACTGCAAACTGATGGACAGTGTCACTTGGAATGGCTTAAAAACTAGGGTCCCCAAAGCACTACACCCAATAGTGTCATAGTTAAACATTGTAGAAAGTAGAGTGTGTGTACTTGATGGGTACTAGATGTGGCTCTGCAAGATCTAAGAATCATAGACACTAGGTGCCATCAAGGGAGATGGGTGACCACAGATACCTTATGGTTCATCATTGTATTCAGGATGGTGAGCACCCCTAACCATATGGGAACAACTCTTTATGATGTGTCAGATGTTCAGGTATCTTGTCTAATCCAGAGTAATCAGTGTTCAATAGATACTTTTATGTGTTTCTGTTGGCAGTACCGACATTTTTGCTGAAAATAAGTATTGTCCGGTAAGTACGTCTCAAAATTTTATGGGTACTTAGTTTGATTGTTCATGGTAAATTGTGCAAAACACATCTATCTTGTTTCTGGCATGGTTCTATGAAAGCAATGAGTGGGTTAAACTGCACTTATCATGTTTTATTTTCAATTTTATTGTACTTCTCTATGCTTTAACTTATTAATTTTTTAAGTAACATTAAAAGTTTAAAAGTAAGCACAAATCCAAATTTGGCATATTTTCTAAAGAACTCTCTCTCTCTCTCTCTCTCTCTCTCTCTCTCTCTCTCTCTCTCTCTCTCTCTTTCATAATGAATATCGGACAACTGGTGACATATCTACTTTTCTACACCATAATCCATCATATTTTATGTGGACAAGTGTATATTCTGTGCCACTTCTCTCATTCCCCCCTCCCCCCCCCCCCACTCCCTCCTCTCCACTTTTCCCTGTTTCCAAATCATCAAATCATCTTGTCACACATCAAAACTGTATATGGGGAAAGCAACAGTTTTTTAACCTCTGTATAAGCTCAGATACCTCTGATCATGTGCATTTTGTGAGATATGTGTAGAAGGAGGTGGTATGTTGAGTGACCCTCCTTGATGCACAACAACTCTCTAGTAACCCATAGGTGTTGACATCTCAGTGATGCTGTCACTTTTGGCAAACATTGTTACAAAACGCGCAGCTCTCTCATGTATGAAATAAATAACTCTCACAACTGTCAACTATATGACAGTAATTTTTTTTTTTTTGGTATTTCATTAGCATTGATGTGACTAGTAAAATATTTCATCTGTGCATATATTTTTTTTTCTAACCTGCAACTTTTCCCAGCTGTAATTTTTCTTAATATGACAAATGTTATAGTCCTTCTCTATGAAGTTGATTATCTTTAAAGTTCTACTCCCCACAGCATGCTGCTGACCACAGGAGGCCAGGTGTATGCCTCACCGCCACAGCCAGATTACGGATCTCCAGCACCTCCCACTGAACATAGACCAATAGAACCAGCTAGAACTAACAATCGAGCTGCCACTTGGGACCACACCAAAACAATCAGCACCAGTACACTTGCTTCTCAACAGCCATGGCTTATGTCCATGTCCAACACTTCGGCAGCTGCTGCAAATAAGGTATGTAGTTGTTGAAGTACATTTTAGAAGTGGTCTTTAAATGGAGAGCTTTATTAGTTTATATTTGTGTTTAAATATGTTCAACAGTCACAGCATTTTTGTTTGCTTAAAAAAAAAAAAAAAAAAAAGATAAATCTGTCCTCCCAAAATCTTTAAAGATAGGTACAGGATAGGCTCTTGCCATTTTTGTGGTTGCAGAATGACTGACATGTAATACAGGTATGATTTAGCATTTTGATGCTTGGTGAAAGAAAATTAGGCAGACTGTGCCCAGAGTTGAGAAGAAAGTTTTAAAATCTCTGTTGGACAGTCCCTTTTCGAGCTTGGATTTCCTTTGCTTTAACTGTTTCATTCTTTTAATGCCTGCACACCGTCAAGTTTTGTCAGTTGGATCAGTTTTCTTTAATTACCGATGTGAAAGACTTTTTTTTTTTTTTTTTCATTGTCAGTTACTTTTCTTCATGTTATATTCTCATAACAACTCCCAATTTCATCATTAAAATTAATAATGATGCTTTTTCCTCAAATTTTGTGTGTCCATAATTGAATGTTTTACACTTATTCTTGTCAACCCAACTGACTTCTCTCTTGCAGTCCTGATTGACTTTTAACAGCTTGCTGCATCTCTTGCTATACTTGTCCATTCCATTGTGAGCCATTGTTGTACTTGTATGTGATGTTTGTACCGAGTTTGTTCTTAGATTTGTACTTCACTTTAGTTTCACCCTTTGTGATACATACTATTACAGTTCTTTTCACTCAGTACCATACAATTCCAGCTCATCTAGTTTATCTTTAAAGCTGTTTCTGTGTGTTACTATTCTTGATCAGTATAACTTACTATTCTGGATCAGTTTTTCTTTGTCCAGTATTGTCCATTTATTTTTCTCCTTTTTTTATCATTATAACCTAGGTCTAATTTTGTCATAGTTTTTTTTTAAGTACTGCTTTATTTTGGGTAATCACTATAAGTTTTCTTTCTATTCTTCTTCTTCTTCTTCTTCTTCTTCTTCTTTTTTTCCCATGTGTCTCAAAGTATGATACTTATACTCCTCATTCCATTATTTATTTTAATTTTGTGTTTGACTCCAAATTCACTTACAGAACATAAAAGTTGTTTATTATTTTTGGCACAATGCTTCATTCCTTTCTGCTACACATTTTATATACATGGATATAAAATTTACTTCTCTCTTTTTCGTTACGAACACGGTATTTGCTATTCACTATATATCAGTTAATTAAAATTTCATTCTCATATTTGTTATTGTGTTCTTAATATTTTACAGATTTCTCTTCATCTTTTTTTTTACTCCACCCACTGAAGACTTTCTGTTTCGTGTTAAGTGACAGTATTTCTGTGATCTCTTGTCTCTCTGCAATCAGTGAATGCTCTTTACCTTGACTCCTTTTAGAGATACTTGCAGTTGCATCACTCATTTCAGTCTCAAACAGTTCTGCTATGTATTCACTACATAAAATTTGTTATTGCATATTGTCTTTGAAATTGCCTCTGTTGATATCAAAATCACTAATTTGTTTGGAAACAATCCTTTCTTCTGGAGCTCAAAACAAAACAAAAATATATTCTGTAAACAAACTTATACGAGCCGTGTTTATCATTACTCAGTTAGCTTTCTATTCTGGAAACAGGACTTTGTGTTGTTTGGATGAAACTGAGGCTATGGTTCATTGACAGGTGGAATAAAATGCTCAGTACTACATGGGAGGGGGTGACAGAAAGGACAGAGAAGTAGGAGGAAGAGAAAATAGATTTTGTAATCTGCCTCTGTAGCTCTGGCTGCAGCATCTTCAATGCATCTTTCTCTAACAGTGGAAAATCCAGGATGGAATAATCTCAATATTATCAAAAGAATAGATTGCTACTCACTATAAAGTGGAGATGTTGAATCGCTGACAGGCATAACAAAAAGACTACTAAACGCATAAGCTTTCATATATAAAGCCTTCTTCTGAAATAGACAACATACACAGTCACATTCACACAAACACAGCTTTCACACGCATGACCACTGTCTCTGGCTGCCGAGGCCAGACTGCGAGTAAATGTGTGTTATGGGAGAAGTAATGTGGGTGGTGGGGGTAAGGCAGATGCTGGGAGGGCGGGGGTAGCAGGATAGGGGCAGAGGACAGTAAAGTGATGCCTGTGGGAGCATATAGGGATGAGGTGGGGAGAGATTGGGACCGTGAGGTGCAGATGGGCATTTCGATAGTTTGGGGGGGGGGGGGGGGGGGGGAGCAATAAAAGGAAAGAAGTAAAGAGACTTTGGGTGCATTGGAATAGAAGGCTGTGTAGTGTTGGCATTGGAAGAGGATAATTGAGTGAAGGATAGTGTTTAACGAAAGTTGAGGCCAGGAGGGTTATGGGAACATAGGGTGTATTGTAGGGAGTGTTTCCACATATGCAGCTGGTGTTGGTAGGAAAGATCCAGATGGCGGAAGCTGTGAAGCAGTTATTAAAATGAAGAACTGTGTATTAGGCAGTGTGCTCAGCAACTGGGTGGTCCAGCTGTTTATTGGCACACTTTGTCTGTGGCCATTCATGTGGACAGACAGTCGTTGGTTGTCATGACCTCGTAGAACGAAGTATAGTGGTTGCAGCATAGCTTTTAGATCACATGACTGGTTTCGCAAGTAGCCCTGCCTGTGACTGGATAGGTGATGCTTGTGACCGGTCTGAAGGAGGAAGTGGTGGTGGGAGGATATATGAGACAGGTCTTACATTTAGATCTGTTACAGGGATACGAGGCAAGGGTTTGGGAGCAGGGGTTGTGTATGTCTGTACAAGGATATACTGTTGGCTCTGTGGGTGGCAGAATACCACTGTGGAAGGGGTGGGGCAGATAGTGTGTAGAACTTTCTTCATTTCAGGGTACCACAAGAGGTAATTGAAACCCTGGCGGGGAATGTGATTCAGTTACTCCAGCCCTGGGTGGTACTGAGTCACGAGAGGAATTCTATCCTGTGGCCAGACATTGGAAGGTGGTGGGTGACTGGAGAGATAAGGCACAGGAGATCTGTTCTGTACAAGGTTGAGAGGGTAATTATGATCTGTGAAGAACTCAGTGAGACCCTTGGTATATTTCGAGAAGGGCTGCAACTCACTACAGATGTGACGGCCATGGATGGCTCTTCCCACCTGATTTACATTCGTTGATTTCCACTTTGTGATCTGGATAGAGGATGAGTACACCCCATCCATATTCATCCAGAACCTGGCAACTTTTCCCCCCATTTTCTTCACTTGGTCCTCAACCTGACAAGCTACCTTGCTTGATATTGACCTCCACCTCAGAGATGGCAACATCAGTACCACTGTGCATATCGAACAGACAAACCACCAACAGTACCTCCACTTAGACAGGTGCCACGCATTGCATACCAACTGTCCGTTATGTCCCTCCCGTACAGCCTAACCACTCTCGCCTGTCTCATCTGTAGTCGTGAACAATCTCTCTCTAAATGTACCAAGGGTCACACTGAGGGTTTCATAGACCGTAATTACCCTCCCAACCTTGTACAAAAACAGATCTTCTGTACCTCATCTCTCCAGCCATCCCCCACCTCCCAAAGCCCCAGCATCCAGCCACAGAGGAGCATTCCCCTCGTGACTCAGTACCACCCAGGACTGGAGCAACTGAGTCACATTCTCCACCAGGGTTTTCAATTACCTCTTGTCATGCTCTGAATTGAGTAATGTCCTACATGCTATCCTTCCCACCCCTCCCACAGTGGCATTCCACTGCCCATCAAACCTATATGGTATCCTCGTCCATCCCTAACCAACCCCTGTTCCCAAACCCTTGGCTCATGGCTAATGTCCCTGTAATAGATGCAAGACCTGTCCCATACATCCTCCCACATCACCTCCTCCTCAAGACCGGTCACAAACATCACCTATCCAGTCACAGGCAGGGCTACTTGCAAAACCAGTCATGTGATCTAAAAACTATGGTGCAACCACTGTGCTTTGTTCTACGAGGTCATGACAACCAACGAACTGTCTGTCCACATGAATTGCCATTGACAAAGTGTGCCAGGAAACAGCTGGACCACCCAGTTGCTGAGCACACTGCCCAATGCAAAGTTATTCATTTTAATAACTGCTTCACAGCTTCTACCATCTGGGTCTTTCCTACCAACATCAGCTGCATATGTGGAAACTCTCCCTGCAATTTACCCTACATTCCCAAAACCCTCCTGGCCTCAACCTTCGTTAGACAATGTCCTCACTCAATTATCCTCTTCCCTGTTCCCACGCCAGCACTACACTGCCTTCTATTCCAATGCACCCACAGTCTTTTTAGTTCTCTCCATTTATGCTCCCCCCACCATCCAACCTCCTGGCTGCACCTAGCTGCCCCAACCTCTCTCCACCTTGTCTTTGTATGCTCCCACAGGCATCACTTTACTGTCCCCCACCCCTACCGTGCTATCCCTCCCCCTCCCAGCATCCGCCTTACCCCTAGCACCCACATTACTCCCGTGTGTGTGTGTTTGTGTGTGTGTGTGTGTGTGTGTTTCAAACAATCTACTGAGTGAAAGATTACGTACGTTATAGCCTTCGTCGTGCCTGTCTACGACAGGCACCCCAGCATACATTGAGTAGCAATTCATCTTTCTCTGGTTTTCATACAACTCTTCAGTTTTGTTAGTCATAAGTAAAGTATACCAGCAGCAAGACACAAACAATACCTTCACTGTGTGATTGCAATATTAATATTACTGATGACAGCAACATGGAGTTACTAAACCAAAGAAGATGTAGTAAATATTTTAGAATTTAAATCAAGAATAACTGCTAACATGATTAATTGGGAAGTATATACCCCAGAGACAATAGTCACAGTTGTTTGCCAGATATGTTCCTTTCAGTATATTGTAATGAAATAGCTCCGATATTTTTTTCAGTCATATTCAACCATTCACTTGACAAATAAACCGCAATTAAAGAGTGGAAACTTCTGTAGCTCACATCATTAAACGAGAAAGAAAATATAATTAAAACCACTGAATTATAGAGCCATGTCATTAACGTTGATTTGTAGTAGATTTTGGAACGTATACTGTGTTCCATTATTATGAAATACCTCAAAGAAAAGATGTATTGACACACAACCAGAACAGGTCCAGAGAATATCATTGTTATGAAACACAACATGCTTTTTATTCACATGGTGTAATGAATGCTATGAAGGGGTCTCAGGTTGATTCCATATGTTTAGATTTCCAGACGGCTTTTGATACCATTCCTTAAAAACAACTCCTAAGCAGATTTCATACCTATGGAATATTGTGTCCACTGTGAGACTGGATTGATGTTTCCCTGTCAGAAAGATGACAGTTCATAGTAACCGACAGGAAGTTATCTTGTAAAACCAAATTTATATTTGGGATTCCTTGAGGAAGTATTATAGGTCCTCTGTTGTTCTTAATCTATATAAACAATTTAGAAGAAAATCTGATCAGTTCTCTTGGATTGTTTACAGATTTTGCTCCTGTTGTAGCAAAGTCATCAGAATGAATTACAGAATGATTTAGATAATATATCTGCATGGTGTGAAAAATCACATTTAACTGTGCACATAAGTACTAAAAAATATTCCATTACATTTTGATTATACGATAAATCAACAAATATAAAAGGTAGTTGATTCAACTAAGTACCTGGGGATTACTCTCACGAACATCTTACATTGGAACCATCGCATATAAAATGTGGGGGAAGCGGAACCAATGGCTGTATTTTATTGTCAGAACATTTTGAAGATGTACAGATCACCTAAAGAGACTGACTACATGGAGCTTGTCCGATCTCTTCTGGAGTATTTTTGCATGGTATAGGATCCTTGCCACCGGAGTATTTTTGCATGGTATAGGATCCTTGTCGTGTAAGACTCATGGAGGAAACCAAAAAAGTTCAAAGAAGGGCAGCTCAATTTGTATTGTTATGAAATAGAAGAGAATGTCATGGAAATGATAAGCAGGTTGAGTGGGCAGTGTGAATTGCTTTGAGATAGTGTTTTAATCTAACCTGATGGGGATTGCAAATACTCCAGAATAGGTCACACAATTGTTCTGTAAGTGGACTCTTTTAAAGATGAACTAGACTTCTTTAGAAGCCTCCCAGTAAATCAAAGTAGACCCATCGCCTTCCCTAAACCGGCCTAATAAGTTTTCTCCATTTCAGGTTGCTTTGTTACATTGCGCCTAGATATTTAATCGCCTTGTGCAGTCGATCCATCTTTGTTGATGTAGCAGTCTACAAGGTTGTCATCTGCCATCTGATAATGCAGCTGTATTTGCCATCAGTGTCCATTCGTACCAACTATGCAAGTTATTACTTAAAAATAAAACATTCCATCTGAAACACTTTCCAGTCGCGGTACTATCACCTGTGAATTAACCAAAAATTGATCACCACCAGAATGTCAGCAATTGAAATACTGCCCTGCATCAAAACTGTTGCACCAGTACTCATGAAATATGTATTACATCTTGTCTAGTTACAGCATCTTGTTTAATTCTCATCACCTCAGTGCCCAGTAAATTCCATACAGATCGTTTTTGTATTGAGATATCCTCAGACTTCTGCCAAGACCTTTTCTCTTTTGATGAAAGTGAAGTAACCAAAGTGATTTATTTGTTGCAGATAAGCTGCAACTATGGGACATCCATTTTCGGAGTCTTTCCTCATGGCTTCCTCGATTTCTGACTTCAACTTTCATGTTACCAAAAGATTTCTGATTGTTAATGTGTATAATATAAATGACATGGCTCTTTTGATACTAGTTACAATTGCTACCAACTACCAACAGAATCTCTGTTTTACTATGAAGACAGTATTCCACTTATTTATACACTATTTGAAATTCCTAGCTGAAGGTGACAGTTTCCACAAATGACTATTTTGCTTGTGGCCTTGTAGCATATGAACATTTTACCATGTGTCCTGATACACTGTTATCCAGGCAAATGACTTCTCAGAGCATGAACTACACCATGGACGCAAGCCATGACAGCAATATTGTACTGTGAGAGACATTCGCATGAACTTTTGTGGAACATGCGGTAGTAATTGTAGGAACCATGACAGCATGACATTGTTACAGTCCACTTGCATTCCTTCATGTTTGATGTCACCCTACAGTGGTTTGAGGAACATGATAGTGAACTCACGTTGATGTCTTGGCCACCAAATTCACCTGATCTGAACTCAGTTGAACACATGTGGGATGCTGTTGGATGCCAAGTATGCACCCACAGTCCACTAAATAACTGTTTGTCCAGATGCAAATTACAAAATGTTTCAAGCAAATGTTCTTTAACCATCAGGGGGAATCAATCAGCAAGACTGCTTTCATTGTAGCTTTGTTTTTTACAAAGATATGAACAGCGGTATGACTTTTTTCAAATGGCACCCTGTATTTTTTATTTGGTAATTCATTTCCTCCCCTAAAGACCTATTCAAAAATGTATCACAGTGTACCATACACAATGTTATTAATTACATAACACAACATTGACGTTGACACTTCCAGCGCTTAGTGCAGGTACTCGGGGTAATGGAACACATCCACATGCTGACGTTTAGAAAGGACAAACATAAACATAAGTAGAATGCACACCCATCATTCCATCAACCATCGTTAGTTGACAAGTTGCATGAGTAGAACGTACACCAACGAAGAGAAGGTAGAAATGCTACTCACCTATGGGGAATGGAAGTTAGCAGAAGAGTAATTGCAATACTGTTTTCTTATGTACGGGTACATTTATCCAGAATCACCACTTTGAGCACCTTTGAATGTTCTACTCCCGGGCAATGGTACAGGAGAGTCAAAGTCAATTTTGTGTTATGTTTTTACTTGGTTTTCATTTGTTTTCTGACTACACCAGCAAGTGGATGAGTTTGTGATCCCGGGCTCAAAGTCAGTGTTGTGTTATGTAATTAATAACATTGTGTTTCAGTGAATGGTACACTGTGATACATTTTTAAATAGGTCTTTAGGAGAGGAAATGGATTACCGAATAAAAAAGTGCAGGGTGCCATTTAAAAAGTCATACCACTGTTCATATCTTTGTAAAAAAACAAACTACAATGAAGGCAATCATGCTGATTGATATCCCCCTGATGGCTAAAGAACATTTGCTTGAAACATTCTGTAATTTGCATCTGGACAAATAGTTATTTAGGGTCTGCAAGATAAATGGGGCACCCTGTGTATACCCTGTAATAGTACTTGTCAGATCCATGCAATGCTGAACTGCTGCTGTATCATGTTCCAAGGGTGGACCAAAATGCTACTAATCAGATGATCATAATATTTTACTTCATCATTGTATATTATTTTCTAATATCAACATAGTTTCCTCAGGAAAGCAACACTGAATTGGCCTTAGTATGTGTTTGAAATTCAGCATTTTTTTTTTTTTTTTTTTTTTTTTTTTTTTTTTTTTTTAAGTATGAACTACAAGAAAATTTTATGAACATTCCTATGCAGCTAGTGTATGTAGTGTTTGGAAAAGGTGTTTTTAAGTCTATCACTTAGGAAAATACTGAAACCAAGCAGTGCTGTACCCCAGAAAAATGCGGACACACAACTCTGAATCTTGCATTGTAGGAACAGGTTGATTCGTATTATGTATTCATCGTAACCTGTTTCCAAAATACAACTCAATTTTTGTTTTAAATGTGCATATTTGTGAGGCTCTGCTGCCGGTTTTTAATAGTACATTACCTCTAATTGAAATGAGATTGGCACAGAAACTATTAAAAGGGAGGGTGGTTGACCAGACGTAATGGCACTGGCCTAAAACTTGGCCATTTTATTAAAGCCAAATAAATGATTCACGATTCTGAAGATAGAAAATGCTCTTATACGGACAATAAATTATTATTTGAAGGATCTCAAACTTAGAGCATATAACATCTTTCAAGAGGATACATAATCATCTGAAATTTTGATAGTTTAAGAGAAAGGATACCACTGACCAAATAGCAGAAACATTGAGTCATTGATTCAGCAGATGGACTAGGGGGAGTGACTAGTGGGAGAAAGAGACAAAGTTGGAAAGGGGGCTTGGTGACGGGTAGCTAGTGGCCTGGAGGGAGGCAAGACATATGCTGCCTAGGAATGTTTTTGGATGAAGAGGTGGCAGGTTCACAGTTTAGCCATGTGATACATGGATATTGGAACTAGTGAGGTGCGGCACACGATGAAGATGAGGTGGACGCATGCATTGCGAGGTCTTGACAGGACAAGGGAGGGAGGGAGGAAACTGTTTGGGTAAACGGTGTGTGGATAGTACTAGAGATTGAGGCCAAGAGGATTATGAAACAAGGGATGTATTGCGAGGCTAACTTCCATCTGCCGAATTCAGAAAAGCTGGTACTGGAGGGAAGGATCCAAGTGACATGGTTTGTGAAGCAGCCGTTGAACCCTAGCATGTTGGGCTAGGAGAGGAAATGGATTACCGAATAAAAAAGTGCAGGGTGCCATTTAAAAAGTCATACCACTGTTCATATCTTTGTAAAAAAACAAACTACAATGAAGGCAATCATGCTGATTGATATCCCCCTGATGGCTAAAGAACATTTGCTTGAAACATTCTGTAATTTGCATCTGGACAAATAGTTATTTAGGGTCTGCAAGATAAATGGGGCACCCTGTGTATACCCTGTAATAGTACTTGTCAGATCCATGCAATGCTGAACTGCTGCTGTATCATGTTCCAAGGGTGGACCAAAATGCTACTAATCAGATGATCATAATATTTTACTTCATCATTGTATATTATTTTCTAATATCAACATAGTTTCCTCAGGAAAGCAACACTGAATTGGCCTTAGTATGTGTTTGAAATTCAGCATTTTTTTTTTTTTTTTTTTTTTTTTTTTTTTTTTTTAAGTATGAACTACAAGAAAATTTTATGAACATTCCTATGCAGCTAGTGTATGTAGTGTTTGGAAAAGGTGTTTTTAAGTCTATCACTTAGGAAAATACTGAAACCAAGCAGTGCTGTACCCCAGAAAAATGCGGACACACAACTCTGAATCTTGCATTGTAGGAACAGGTTGATTCGTATTATGTATTCATCGTAACCTGTTTCCAAAATACAACTCAATTTTTGTTTTAAATGTGCATATTTGTGAGGCTCTGCTGCCGGTTTTTAATAGTACATTACCTCTAATTGAAATGAGATTGGCACAGAAACTATTAAAAGGGAGGGTGGTTGACCAGACGTAATGGCACTGGCCTAAAACTTGGCCATTTTATTAAAGCCAAATAAATGATTCACGATTCTGAAGATAGAAAATGCTCTTATACGGACAATAAATTATTATTTGAAGGATCTCAAACTTAGAGCATATAACATCTTTCAAGAGGATACATAATCATCTGAAATTTTGATAGTTTAAGAGAAAGGATACCACTGACCAAATAGCAGAAACATTGAGTCATTGATTCAGCAGATGGACTAGGGGGAGTGACTAGTGGGAGAAAGAGACAAAGTTGGAAAGGGGGCTTGGTGACGGGTAGCTAGTGGCCTGGAGGGAGGCAAGACATATGCTGCCTAGGAATGTTTTTGGATGAAGAGGTGGCAGGTTCACAGTTTAGCCATGTGATACATGGATATTGGAACTAGTGAGGTGCGGCACACGATGAAGATGAGGTGGACGCATGCATTGCGAGGTCTTGACAGGACAAGGGAGGGAGGGAGGAAACTGTTTGGGTAAACGGTGTGTGGATAGTACTAGAGATTGAGGCCAAGAGGATTATGAAACAAGGGATGTATTGCGAGGCTAACTTCCATCTACCGAATTCAGAAAAGCTGGTACTGGAGGGAAGGATCCAAGTGACATGGTTTGTGAAGCAGCCGTTGAACCCTAGCATGTTGGGCTCAGTAATGTGTTGTGCCATTTGGTGGTCACCTTTCTTCTTGGTCACAGTTTGCCTATGGCCATTCATTCTGCTGGAACACAGCAGTTGTGCAGTGATTGGAAAAGAATTGGCATATGACATGGCTTCTTTCATAGATAGCCCTGCCTCTGTTGGAATAAAATAAGCAGGAAGTGCTGTGCAACTCTGCTGAAATCACTGCACAGCTATTTATGTCAACAGGCTAACCATCCAGCTGACCACCAGAATGAATGACCACTGCCAAACTGTGGCCAAGAACAAAGTTGACCGCCCAGTGGCACAACATGTAACTGAGCCCAACATATTTGACTTCAGTGATAGCTGCACAACCCATGCTACCTGGGTGCTTCCCTCCAACACCAGCTTTTCAGAGCTATGTAGATGGCAGTCATCCTTGAATACATCCTTTGCTCCCACAATCCTCCTGGTCCCAATCTCTGCTAACTCTCTTTCCTCACTCACTCTATCCAACTGTTTCCTCTTACTCTGTCCTGTCACTTTTCCCAATCCACACCTCCATGTTACCTTCATCATTCAGTGCACCTCACCAACTTCGGTATCCAGGGATGACATACGTAGTGCTTGCAACAGCCACCCCTCCCTTCCGGATTCCTAGCTTGCACACCTGCTGCCTTCCTCTGAGCCACTAGCTACCATCCTCAACACCACTTCCTGCTTCCCACCTCTTTCTCCCTCTAGTTAGCCCACCCTAGTCCACCTGTCAAACTGCCGGCACTTGGTTTTGTGATGGCGGTGCAGAAGTGAGGCAGTGTTAGCAAGCTTGCGAATCCCTGCGACCCATGTTTGTTGTGCCAGTGCACTGCTGCTGCCAGTTGAATCTAGTGTTGCCAGATAGAGATAGGTTCCCCTCGGCATAGAATATATGGCCATTTTTAAGACTGATGACAATTTTAAATCAAACACTGAACTTTTTTTATAATAATTTCGAGTATAAGATACATCGGAATTTTGGAGGCAATTTTTCAAAGGAAAAAAGTGTGTCTTACAGTCCATAAAATATATTAACATAAAAATGTGATTACTGTTTTGCCACTACCCTTCCAGGGTTCTAGATTTGCAAAGAAAATGAAAGTGTATTTATAAACTAGGTGATAGACCAAATGCATGCCTTTCAACAAAATGTCTTAAATCATATAGGTATGTAGAAACACAAAAGTAAGAATTACAATGTCACACACTTTGTAAATGTGGCAAGTAAAATTTATGTGTATGCTGGAGATTTTAAATTACTTCTGCAGCATGACTGATTGTAACTCTTTGAGATGATATCTGCTGTAATGTGTATGACAAAGTAACTTGTAGTTTGGCAGAGCATTCATGGAACTATCCTGATGAAAAAGACCTGAAGGTGTTTTCACTAAAGCTGCGACACACATTCCATAAAAGTGTTCAGCTGGGTACATTCTCTTAAGGTCTCAGAGTATTGACAGTTGATAATGATGCATAGCAGAAAATTGTCATCTTGATGAAAAAGCCATTAATCATCAGGTGTTGAATGCTCGCAGCCCCCGGTATAAGAGTAGGCTAAGGTATGCAGTTTGTGTCTATTTTTACATCTTTTCACAGACTGCAAAGTGTATCATTAATGTTCATTTGGGACTCGGCAATAAAAAAGTGATAGCCTTGCCTGTTACAGCAGGAATCCTCATTTTATGGTGCAGTTAGCATTCGGGGAGGTGTAGCACCTGCTCAGTTCACAGCCATGATCTACATCATGGTGTGGGTCTGGAGATGGTCTGAAGTAGACCAAAACTAGTGACCTTACATAAAAAATTTAAAAAAAGTTTTTTGCAGTTGTGACTGTTCATATTCAATTTTAAATAATAAATAAACCACTGTACTCCATAGAGACATGTTTGATTTTGATCACCACGACTGGTTTTCGGCCACTGAGGCAATTCTCCAGTGGTTACAAGACTGTGTTCAAGGAGACAGACCGACAGACTGACTGACTGTCTGTTTATGTACTCCTACGGCGCTACACTCATAACCACCAGAAAATGCGCTTGGTGGCTGAAACCAGTCAGTGTGCTTGAAAATAAAAGCATAGCTGGTGCTGTTATTTGATTCCAAGTAATTACTTCATTTGAAGAACCTACACCATGTGAATTGCGTGCTGGACAAGAAAAAGAAATTAACATAAGCTACTGTTTAGCTTCTATGAATTCTGAATCAGTCAACACCATTTGAAATATTTTCTTTGGGAAGCAACAGAATTGTGGAGAAATTGTTAATTGCTCAGATGCTCAGTGTACAATATTCCCAGTTGTTTCCTATTTTAATCTTTCCACAGTGTTAAGTAATCCTCTTCAAGGCAGATATTTTATTTCATTTTGCAGGACCATTATAACTAAAGAGTATAGATATTACTAAAAAATGTAGTTTGTGACTGCAGTCAGCTCAAGCTTGGGAACAGAAGTTTGAAAGAGAGTTGCTGTCTACAGGCAGTAAAATTTGTGGTAGAATTTTAGTGTGTTTCCACTAATTATCAAGTAGGTGTTTGTAGACTTTCATGATGAGTCTTGTATTCCTTCACTAGACATCCTCGAAAAAAGTTGTATCTTTGATTGATGTAATACACAGTATAAAGCATTTGATTAAAAAAATAATGTATTACACAGTAACCATTATTATATACGTGTAAAGGTTTCTAAAATGTAGTAGTCCGGTATGGTTCCTCTGAAAGGGCACGACCGACTTCCTTCCCTGTCCTTCCCTAATCGGATGGGACCGATGACCTCACTGTTTGGTCTCTTCCCAGAAACAACCCAACCCAGTGTAGTAGTCCTTGAAGTCATTATAAAATTGTGATTATTGATTGAAATTGACATGTTGGTTTCTACGCATTTCATCACTTTATAAGTGTTGTGATTATTTATTGAAATTGGCAGATTGGTTTTTACACATTTCATCACTTTATAAGTGCTTATTAAATTGCTCCAATCTACTTTGTTTATGAACATACCTCTGAAACTGCAGTTACGAATTGTAAATACCACCATGTCCTTACATAATGTAAACAAGAGACTCTTAATGTGGAATTTTGGTGTGGAATGAATTATAGAAAGTGGTAAAAGCGAGATGACGCAGGGTTGTGGTAGCAGCTTGCAGCATTTAAAAACAAATTATTAGCTTTTGAAACTTAAGTATTTTTTGTTTGTAACCAAGATACAATATAACACTCCTTAATTTTTAAATGAGATAGTGTAGAGTGCTGAAAAAAACTTTTAAAATCGTATGTTATTGATTCTGAGCATCAAAACTGCAAAAGAGAAAATCATTAAACAAAATTTGCATAATAAATCAGTAAAAAAGTCATTGTACTGCAACATACTTGTAAAAACATAACTAGAACTGAAGTTAAAATCTTCTGGATTGTTAGGTGGCGTCATATTTCTTCAAATAATGGAAGTTCCAGCTGCTCTGCTGGGATCTTCTTCAGGGTCTAGTGGCGACCAGTGTAAATTAGTCAGAGATACAAAATAATTGGTGTAATATATCTGTTGTAGGCTATTAATACCTAGAACAACAGTAAACTCATTTTCAAAGTTTTGTAAATAATTTTTATACATGATTAAACAACCATTAAATTTGCAACTGCAGACAATGCTTAATGACTTTGGCAGTACAAACCTTTAATATGAGCAATTAACGAAGACAGTTTTACAATAAACTGAACACACCGGCATCAACAAGAGAAGTGCAATATCAAGTTGGAATCCTACAAGCTTATTCTGAAAAAGTTGTTTTAGTGGTGTGCATGTAAGAAGGCAGGTAGTGGGACAACGTGCAGTGGCAATGAGCAGTGTATCATGTGACACTCCAGCTTTTAACATCATTCCACCACATATGCCAGTAGACTTCAAGAAGACTTTAAGAAGAATATAATAATTCCAAACCCAAAGAAAGCAGGTGTTGACAGATGTGAAAATTACCGAACTATCAGTTTAATAAGTCACGACTGCAAAATACTAACCCGAATTCTTTACAGACGAATGGAAAAACTAGTAGAAGCCGACCTCGGGGAAGATCAGTTTGGATTCCGTAGAAATGTTGGAACACGTGAGGCAATACTGACCCTACGACTTATCTTAGAAGCTAGATTAAGGAAAGGCAAACCTACGTTTCTAGCATTTGTAGACTTAGAGAAAGCTTTTGACAATGTTGACTGGAATACTCTCTTTCAAATTCTGAAGGTGGCAGGGGTAAAATACAGGGAGCGAAAAGTTATTTACAATTTGTACAGAAACGAGATGGCATTTGTAAGAGTCGACGGACATTAAAGGGAAGCAGTGGTTGGGAAGGGAGTAAGACAGGGTTGTGGCCTCTCCCCGATGTTATTCAATCTGTATATTGAGCAAGCAGTGAAGGAAACAAAAGAAAAATTCGGAGTAGGTATTAAAATCCACGGAGAAGAAATAAAAACTTTGAGGTTTACTGATGACATTGTAATTCTTTCAGAGACAGCAAAGGACTTGGAAGAGCAGTTGAATGGAATGGATAGTGTCTTGAAAGGAGGATATAAGATGAACATCAACAAAAGCAAAACGAGGATAATTGAATGTAGGTGAATTAAGTCAGGTGATGCTGAGGGAATTAGATTAGGAAATAAAACACTTAAAGTAGTAAAGGAGTTTTGCTATTTGGGGAGCAAAATAACTGATGATGGTCGAAGTAGGGAGGATATAAAATGTAGACTGGCAATGGCAAGGAAAGCATTTCTGAAGAAGAGAAATTTGTTAACATTGAGTATAGATTTAAGTGTCAGGAAGTCGTTTCTGAAAGTATTTGTATGGAGTGTGGAAGTGAAACATGGACGATAAATATTTTGGACAAGAAGAGAATAGAAGCTTTCGAAATGTGGTGCTACAGAAGAATGCTGAAGATTAGATGGGTAGATCACATAACTAATGAGGAGGTATTGAATAGAATTGGGGAGAAGAGAAGTTTGTGGCACAACTTGACTAGAAGAAGGGATTGTTTGGTAGGATGTTCTGAGGCATCAAGGGATCACCAGTTTTGTATTGGAGGGCAGTGTGGAGGGTAAAAATCGTAGAGGGAGACCAAGAAATGAATACACTAAGCAGATTCAGAAGGATGTAGGTTGCAGTAGGTACTGGGAGATGAAGGAGCTTGCACAGGATAGAGTAGCGTGGAGAGCTGCATCAAACCAGTCCCAGAACTGAAGACCACAACAACAACAACAACAACAACAACAACATGCTAGTTGCACATACATCGGGGTGCATGTAGAACATTCAGCATTTATTTTCAAGCTAATTTAAGTAAATTCATTATGGCTGATGTGAAGCAAACACGAAAAGCAGAAGTGACAGTGATAGTTCTTTGAGCACATGAATTCTGCTAGGCAGAGTGAGAAGCAGAAACAGTGGCTGTATGTAGTGCTCACCTCTGAGCTGGCTGTTACTAGGGTAAGCTGAAGTGTGAGGCAGCTGTTACTAGGGTAACCTGGAGTGTGAGGCATGGGACAGAGACCGAGAACACACTGGTGACACCACGAAGTACTCTCTCTCTCTCTCTTTCTCTCTCTCTCTGTGGAGAACGCATCGTACAGCTGCCTTCTTACGTGCACCCCACATTAACCTCAGATTACTAACCCCCATAACATTTACGACTGCAGCAGGGTATAAAGCAGGACACCTTGTATCTAATTTGGTCTGTAACGTACCATTGGAGATCTAATAACTGTAATTAACTAAAGCATAACCTATAAATTATGACTTCCTTTGAATAAATATGTAGCAGTATACTTTTTGTTGGTGTGTGCTCCCTGCCGTCGTTGGATAAGCATCTGCAGCAGCAAGTCGTATACTCCTAGCTCACTCATTTGTTACATAGTTTAATTCTTAATTTCTTTGCGTGTTTTTCGTAACTTGTATTGTTTAATTCATAAATTTCGGGCGTATTATAGTATTTGAGAGTTGTAGCATCGCGTTTTAGTACCTGAATAGTGTAAAATCGCGTAGTCTCCTTCCGCCGCCGAGCAGTGTGTCAGCAGTGCACAAGTGGCAGCATTACTGCATTTACTAGGCAATCTTGTATTTTAATAACCGTTTAAATTTTGTGTCGATTTGTTTGCGCTCTCTGTAGATTAGTTCAGACGTTCTTTGCACAACAGTTTTTAGCATGGATAGGGACTGCAACTGCTGTGTTCGGATGCAGGCTGAGTTGGCATCCCTTCGCTCCCAGCTTCAGGCAGTGTTGGCTTCGGTCACACAGCTTGAGGCTGTTGCCAATGGGCATCACTGTGGGGGTCCGGATGGGGGTTTGTCGGGGACGGCCAGCTCGTCCCATGCATCTCCCGATCGGACTACAACTGTGGTTGCCTGGGATACTGCCCGCATTGAGGCTGATCCCTCATCTGTGATAGAGTGGGAGGTCGTCTCAAGGTGTGGCAGGGGGCGAAAGACATTCCGGAGGGCTGAACGGAAGGCCTCTCCAGTTTGTCTGACGAACCGGTTTCAGGCTCTGTCTCAGGCTGATACTGATCTTCGGCCTGACATGGCTGCTTGTCCTGTTCCAGAGGTTGCCCCCTCAGTCTGCAAGATCCGGGCGGTCGCAGAGGGTGGGCTTACTGGTAGTTGGGAGCTCCAACGTCAGGCGCGTAATGGGGCCCCTTAGGGATATGGCAGCAAGGGAGGGGAAGAAAACCAAAGTGCACTCCGTGTGCATACCGGGGGGAGTCATTCCAGATGTGGAAAGGGTCCTTCCGGATGCCATGAAGGGTACAGGGTGCACCCATCTGCAGGTGGTCGCTCTTGTCGGCACCAATGATCTGTGTCGCTATGGATCGGAGGAAATCCTCTCTGGCTTCCGGCGGCTATCTGATTTGGTGAAGACTGCCAGTCTCGCTAGCGGGATGAAAGCAGAGCTCACCATCTGCAGCATCGTCGACAGGACTGACTGCGGACCTTTGGTACAGAGCCGAGTGGAGGGTCTGAATCAGAGGCTGAGACGGTTCTGCGACCGTGTGGGCTGCAGATTCCTCGACTTGTGCCATAGGGTGGTGGGGTTTCGGGTTCCGGTGGATAGGTCAGGAGTCCACTACACGCAATAAGCGGCTACACGGGTAGCAGGGGTTGTGTGGCGTGGGCTGGGCGGTTTTTTAGGTTAGATTGCCTTGGGCAAGTACAGAAAGGGCAACAGCCTCAACGGGTGTGGGGCAGTCAGGACATGCGGGGACCAAGCAGCAATCGGTATTGTAATTGTAAACTGTCGAAGCTGCGTTAGTAAAGTACCGGAACTTCAAGCGCTGATAGAAAGCACCGAAGCTGAAATCGTTATAGGTACAGAAAGCTGGCTGAAGCCAGAGAGAAATTCTGCCGAAATTTTTACAAAGGTACAGACGGTGTTTAGAAAGGATAGATTGCATGCAACCGGTGGTGGAGTGTTCGTCGCTGTTAGTAGTAGTTTATCCTGTAGTGAAGTAGAAGTGGATAGTTCCTGTGAATTATTATGGGTGGAGGTTACACTCAACAACCGAGCTAGGTTAATAATTGGCTCCTTTTACCAACCCCCCGACTCAGCAGCATTAGTGGCAGAACAACTGAGAGAAAATTTGGAATACATTTCACATAAATTTTCTCAGCATGTTATAGTCTTAGGTGGAGATTTCAATTTCCCAGATATAGACTGGGACACTCAGATGTTTGGGACGGGTGGTAGGGACATAGCATCGAGTGACATTATACTGAGTGCACTATCCGAAAATTACCTCGAGCAATTAAACAGAGAACCGACTCGTGGAGATAACATCTTGGACCTACTGATAACAAACAGACCCGAACTTTTCGACTCTGTAAGTGCAGAACAGGGAATCAGTGATCATAAGGCCGTTGCAGCATCCCTGAATATGAAAGTTAATTGGAATATAAAAGAAGGGAGGAAGGTTTATCTGTTTAGCAAGAGTAATAGAAGGCAGATTTCAGGCCACCTAACAGATCAAAACGAAAATTTCTGTTCCGACACTGACAATGTTGAGTGTTTATGGAAAAAGTTCAAGGCAATCGTAAAATGCGTTTTAGACAGGTACGTGCAGAGTAAAACTGTGAGGGATGGGAAAAACCCACCGTGGTACAACAACAAAGTTAGGAAACTACTGCGAAAGCAGAGAGAGCTTCACTCCAAGTTTAAACGCAGCCAAAACCTCTCAGACAAACAGAAGCTAAACGATGTCAAAGTTAGCGTAAGGAGGGCTATGCGAGAAGCGTTCAGTGAATTCGAAAGTAAAATTCTATGTACCGACTTGACAGAAAAACCCTAGGAAGTTCTGGTCTTACGTTAAATCAGTAAGTGGATCGAAACAGCATATCCAGATACTCTGGGACGATGATGGCACTGAAACAGAGGACAACACGCATAAAGCTGAAATACTAAACACCTTTTTCCAAAGCTGTTTCACAGAGGAAGACCGCACTGCAGTTCCTTCTCTAAATCCTCGCACAAACGAAAAAATGGCTGACATCGAAATAAGTGTCCAAGGAATACAAAAGCAACTGGAATCACTCAACAGAGGAAAGTCCACTGAACCTGACGGGATACCAATTCGATTCTACACAGAGTACGTGAAAGAACTTGCCCCCCCCCCTTCTAACAGCCGTGTACCGCAAGTCTCTAGAGGAACGGAAGGTTCCAAATGATTGGAAAAGAGCACAGGTAGTCCCTGTCTTCAAGAAGGGTCGTCGAGCAGATGCGCAAAACTATAGACCTATATCTCTGACGTCGATCTGTTGTAGAGTTTTAGAACATGTTTTTTGCTCGAGTATCATGTCGTTTTTGGAAACTCGGAATCTACTATGTAGGAATCAACATGGATTCCGGAAACAGCAATCGTGTGAGACCCAACTCGCTTTATTTGTTCATGAGACCCAGAAAATATTAGATACAGGCTCCCAGGTAGATGCTATTTTTCTTGACTTCCGGAAGGCGTTCGATACAGTTCCGCACTGTCGCCTGATAAACAAAGCAAGAGCCTACGGAATATCAGACCAGCTGTGTGGTTGGATTGAAGAGTTTTTAGCAAACAGAACACAGCATGTTGTTATCAACGGAGAGATGTCTACAGACGTTAAAGTAACTTCTGGCGTGCCACAGGGGAGTGTTATGGGACCATTACTTTTCACAATATATATAAATGACCTAGTAGATAGTGTCGGAAGTTCCATGCGGCTTTTCGCGGATGATGCTGTAGTATACAGAGAAGTTGCAGCATTAGAAAATTGTAGCGAAATGCAGGAAGATCTGCAGCGGATAGGCACTTTTTTTGGTGCAGGGAGTGACAACTGGCCCTTAACATAGACAAACATAATGTATTGCGAATACATAGAAAGAAGGATCCTTTATTGTATGATTATATGATAGCGGAACAAACACTGGTAGCAGTTACTTCTGTAAAATATCTGGGAGTATGCGTGCGGAACGATTTGAAGTGGAATGATCATATAAAATTAATTGTTGGTAAGGCGGGTACCAGGTTGAGATTCATTGGGAGAGTCCTTAGAAAATGTAGTCCATCAACAAAGGAGGTGGCTTACAAAACACTCGTTCGACCTATACTTGAGTATTGCTCATCAGTGTGGGATCCGTACCAGATCGGGTTGACGGAGGAGATAGAGAAGATCCAAAGGAGAGCGGCGCATTTCGTCACAGGGTTATTTGGTAACCGTGATAGCGTTACGGAGATGTTTAACAAACTCAAGTGGCAGACTCTCCAAGAGAGGCGCTCTGCATCGCGGTGTAGCTTGCTCGCCAGGTTTCGAGAGGGTGCGTTTCTGGATGATGTATCGAATATATTGCTTCCCCCTACTTATACCTCCCGAGGAGATCACGAATGTAAAATTAGAGAGATTAGAGCGCGCACGGAGGCTTTCAGACAGTCGTTCTTCCCGCGAACCATACGCGACTGGAACAGGAAAGGGAGGTAATGACAGTGGCACGTAAAGTGCCCTCCGCCACACACCGTTGGGCGGCTTGCGGAGTATAAATGTAGATGTAGATGTAGATGTAGATGTAGGTTTAGTAGCAATGTAACATTTTCCTCCTCTTTAGTGTTCTACAGTTAATTGATGCTCTATACTGTGTCCTCAGTAGGCTGACATTATTTACCTCTACATTTGCAATACACTGTTAAGTGCTTGGCAGAAGATTCTCACCATGTACCACATATTAGGGTTTCTTCTCATTCAGTTTGTGTATGGAGTATGGGGGGAATGGCTGCGTAAATGCCTCTGTGGACTCTGTAATTAGTCTAATTTGTCTACACAGTTACTACTGGAGTAATACACATGGGGCTGTGGTATATTCTTAATTTCCCACTTGGGACTAGTTATCAAAACTTTGTAAGTAAACATTCGGGCGACATCTATATCCATACTCCACAAGCCACCTGACACTGTGTGGCAGGGAGTACTTCTGCGACCACTAACTGGTCTCCCCATGCCCAGTTCCATTCGCAAATGTCACATGGGAAAAACGATTGTTGGTAAGCATCTGCATTAGCTCTAATTTCTTGAATTTTCTCGTCATGATAATTTCGCTAGGTGGCACTTCTTAACAAGCCTCTGCAGATTTGGGTTTTCAATATTTGTGTCTGCTCTCTCTTTAGTCAAACAAACCTGTAACCATTCGTGCTGTCCTTTGTGTACATTCAATATCACATGTTAGTTCCGTTTTGTATGGGTCCCATGCACTTGAACAATACTATAGAATTGGTTGTGTCAGTGTTTTGCAAGCAATCTCATTCCAGTTGTTGCTGAACTATAATTGGTTTCACAGGCTACAATGTAAAGTACACAGTTTTATGTTTTCTGCACATCTAAAGCAAGTTGGCAATCTTTGCAACACTTAGAAATCTTATCAAGATGTGACTGAATATATCTGCATTTTCTTCTGGTAGTAGTTCATTATAGATAAATGCTTGATCTGTAAAGAGTCTGAGATTACTATTACTATTGTTTGCCAGGTCAATAAATACTTGAACAGCAAGGGTCCCATCCAATTTGCTAAATGTATGCCTGAAGTTATTTCTATGTCTATTGACGATTGTCCAGCGAAGATAACGTGCTGCATCCTCTTTACCAAGAAATCCTTAATCCAGTCACAAATTTAATTTGATACCCCACATGATATTACTTGCATTCATTGGGTAAAATGCTTTTCGAATGTGAAGAAATACTGCCTTGATCTGTAGCTTTCAGGATGTCAGTGGAAAAATCATGGGTTGGGTTACATGTGATTGAGGTTTTCAGTTGGTGAATCAACTAGATGCATTGCATATTGTTTCTGCAACATCACAAACAATAATCCACCAGGCTCAAACCAGTGTGGCAGCACAATAGGTTGCTCAATTAGTCCACATGTTGTCTGCAGTTTATAAGTTCTGAAACATTCCAGAGAAAATGTAGCAGCACTCAGGCATGTGTGAATGTACTGCTTCAATGGGTATCCATTTGAACACTGAATGTTTTGACTATGTGGCAAGTTGTTACCTTTACTCCTTTCAGTATTTGGATAAAGTAAACTCTTTATTATGAAAATGATGAAACAATTATCTTGATATAGCTCAATTTTTGGTCATTTAATTTTTAATTAATATACAACACAAATATTTAAAATGTGTTCTCATTGTATGAAAATAGGGTTTGTTGTTGTATCATTCCCTAAAGACTGATTAGATGCAGTTCTCAATGGTAATATCCTGTGCAAGCATCCTCATGTCCAAATAACCACTGCAATCTACTTATATTAATTTGAACCTGACTCCTGTATTTGCCCTTTCAGAAAAGACAAGATCACTTACATTTTTATTCAATGTTAACAAATTCTTCTTTTTCAGAAATGCTTTTTTTTTTTTTTTTTTTTTTTTTTTTTTTTTTTTTTTTTTTTTTTTTTTTTTTTTTTGCTGTAAAAAGTTTACATTTTATATCCTCTTTACTTCAGGCATAATCAGTTATTTTGTTGCCTAAATAACAACACTACTCTACTTTTAATGTCTCTTTTCCTGATCTAATTTACTCAGCTTCACCTGATTTAATTAGACCACATTCCATTATCCTTGGTGTGTGTGTGTGTGTGTGTGTGTGTGTGTGTGTGTGTGTGTGTGTGTGTGTTTTTGTAAATATTTTATCTGATATCCTCCTTCCATGACACTGCCCATTGTGTTCGACTGCTCTACTAAGTTCTTTGCTGTCTCTGACAGAGTTACAATGTCACTGCAAACCTGTAATGTTTTTATATCTTCTTCCTGAATGTTAATTTCTGCTCAAAAGTTTTCTTTGTTTTCCTTTACTGCTTGCTCAATGTACAAATTGAATAACATCGGTGATAGGCTGTCTCACTCCCTTCTCAACCATTGCTTTCATTTCACATCCCTTAACTCTTGTAACTGCCATCTGGTTTCTGTATTGTTGTTGTTGTTGTTGTTGTTGTCGTCAGTCCGAAGACGGGTTTGACGCAGTTCTCTATGGTGCTACTGTATTCTGTGAAAGCTTCTTCATCTCCGAAAAACTACTTCAGCCTTCATCCTTCTGAAACTGTTTAATACTAAACTGGTGATCACTTGATGTCTCAAAATATATCCCTTCTTCTCTTCAGTTTTTTGTTACAAATGTCTTTTCTCCCCCACTCTATTCAGTGCCTCCTCATTAGTTTACATGATCTACCCATCTAAGTTTCAGCATTGTTCTGTACTACCACAGTTCAAAAGCTTATATTCTCCTCTTATTTAAACTGTATTATCGTCCATGTTTCACATTCATATGTGGCTACATTCCATACAAACAATTTTCCAAAAGACTTTCTAACATTTTAAGTTTATATTTGATGTTAACAAATTGGATCATCATCATTTATTTTGCTGCCCAAATAACAAAACTTCTCCACTACTTTTAGTGTCTCATTTCCTGATCTAATTCCCTCATCTTCGCCTGATTTTATTCAGTTACTTTCCATCGCTCTCATTCTAACTTTTGTAGATGTTCATCTTACAATCTCTTTTCAAGACAATTGATTCCATTCAACTGCTCTGCAAGTCCTGTGCCATTTCTGACAGAATATCAGTGTCATTGGCAAACCTCATAGTTTTTATTTCTTCTCTGTCTCCAAATTTCTCCTCAGTTTCCTGTATGCTTGTTCAGTGTGCAGATTGAGTAACATAAGGGATAGGTTACAACCCTATCTCACTCCCTTCTTAATTACGGCTTCCTAACGTGTCCTAAGACTCTTACAAATGTTCACTCTCATCTGTTTTATCCCTGCTACATAAAGTATTTCAATTTTCCAGTCAGCATTGTCAAAGGCTTTATCTAAGTCTACAAATGCTACAAGTATAGGTTTGTCTTTCCTTAACACATCTTCTAAGATAAATCAGAGGATCAGTATTGGCTTGCATGTTCTTACATTTCTCCAAAACTAAAACTAATCTTCCCCGAGTTTGGCTTCTGCCAGTTTTTCCATTGTCCTGTAAATAATTCATGCCTGTATTTTGCAACACTTTGGAGACCGAGCCCAAGCTTAGCTCGAGCTGCAACTTTGTGTCAAAAAGATCATTGTATTTGTTGTGGTGGTGGCGGTGGTGGTCTTCAGTCCTGAGACTGGTTTGATGCAGCTCTCCATGCTACTCTATCCTGTACAAGTTGCTTCATCTCCCAGTACCTACTGTAACCTATATCCTTCTGAATCTGTTTAGTGTATTCATCTCTTGGTCTCCCTCTACGATTTTTCGCCTCCACACTGCCATCCAATACTAAATTGGTGATCCCTTGATGCCTCAGAACATGTCCTACCAACCGATCCCTTCTTCTAGTCAAGTTGTGCCACAAACTCCTCTTCTCCCCAATTCTATTCAATACCTACTCATTAGTTATGTGATCTACCCATCTAATCTTCAGCATTCTTCTGTAGCACCACATTTCGAAAGTTTCTATTCTCTTCTTGTCCAAACTATTCATCGTCCATGTTTCACTTCCATACATGGCTACACTCCATACACATACTTTCAGAAACAACTTCCTGACACTTAAATCTATACTCGATGTTAACAAATTTCTCTTCTTCAGAAACGCTTTCCTTGCCATTGCCACTCTACATTTTATATCCTCTCTACTTCGACCATCATCAGTTATTTTGCTCCCCAAATAGCAAAACTCCTTTACTACTTTAAGTGTCTCATTTCCTAATCTAATTCCCTCGGCGTCACCCAACTTAATTTGACTAAATTCCATTATCCTCGTTTTACTTTTGTTGATGTTCATCTTGTATCCTCCTTTCAAGACACCTTCCATTCCGTTCAACTGCTCTTCCAAGTCCTTTGCTGTCTCTGACAGAACTACAATGTCATCGGTGAACCTCAAAGTTTTTATTTCTTCTCCATGGATTTTAATACCTATTCTGAATTTTACAAGTCACCTATTGCTCAAAAACTGGACACATTTCATATGAGAACAATGTACAGACGTCTTACAACAAGCCCTTTGACTGGTGCTGCCATCTGCTATGCCCTTGAATGGTGCTGCCATGTGTTGTCAATTTCTAGAATTATTTTGATTGAAAAATTATCGAATGTACCAGCTGATGTTGTGAATGGCTGAGCAAATATGATCGTGTTGATGTAATTTCATACATGTACTCGTTAGGTTTCACAGGTTGGTGTAATTCTGCTACAAATACATCATGTTTGTTGAGTGAGCAAGAAATTTTGGAAGCTCAGTAGGAAAAAATTGCTCAGTAACACAGCTTGCACGTTCTTCTAGGGAGGATAATTATACTTTGTCATGATTATTTTAAAATTTGTTATCTATCAAAGAACTGAAGCAAATATGAAAAATAAATCTTGAAACTTGGCCCTTTTTTAGTATGTATTGCTCTTGAAGATACATCAAATACATATATGCCAGTAACACTTTAAATAATGGCATAAATGGTTGGTTTCCTATGCCCAAATTTTTCTTAGTGGCTGGTCTCCAAAGTTTGAAACAGATAGTTTGGTAATATTAATACCAATTATCACCTGACTTCTTTGAAATTGGAATTATTACATTCTTCATGAAGTCTGAGGGTGTTTTGCCTGTCTCATGTCTTCCGCACTGGGTAGAACAAAACAATGGAACATCCAGGATGGAATGTAACAAGTATGGGGAGGGAAGTTGCTACTCACCATATAGCGTAGATGCTGAGTTGCAGATGGGCACAACAAAAAGACTTTCACAATTAAAGCTTTTGGCCATTAAGGCTTTCATCAACACTAGACATGCGTGCATGTGAGCGCACGTGTGCACACACACACACACACACACACACACGACTGCAGCCTCAGGAACTGAAAACCACCCTGTGATTTATGGTTTCAGTTGCCTGAGGCTGCAGTCGCGCGCGCGTGTGTGTGTGTGTGTGTGTGTGTGTGTGTGTGTGTGTGTGTGTGTGTGTGTGTAGTGTTGACGAAGGCTTTAATGGCCGAAAGCTTTGATTGTGAGAGTATTTTTGTTGTGCCTACCTGCGACTCAGCATCTCCACTATATTGGTGAATAGCATCTTTCCTTCTCATAAATGTTACACTGAGTAGAATAGTTTTTTCATGGCTGCCTCTCGCAGGACTCTTGAAAATTCTGAATTTATTTCGTGTACTCCAGGTTACTTGTTTAGACTTGGGTCTTTCAGTGCTCTGTCAAATTCATCTCAGAGTGTTATATCTCCCACCTCATCTCCATGTACTTCCTCATCCCTTTCTATAATATTGGTTTCAAGCTCATCTCCCTTGTAGAGCTCCTCTATATATTCCATTCCGGCTTATCTTCTTTGCTTAGTACTGGCTTGCCATCTGAACTTTTGTTACCTATACAGTCTTTTCTCTTTTCTCCAAAGGCCTGTTTAATTGTGTTTGTCCTTGCATTTGTCCGCTAACCATTTCTGCTTAGTCATTATGCTGTTTCTGACAATCTTATTTGTTAGATATGTGTACTCTTGTTTACTTGCTTCATTTGTGGCATTTTTAAATTTCCTCATTTCATTAATTAATTTTAATGTCTTCTGTGTTATCCAAAGATTTATACTAGGCCTTGTCTTTACCCGTTCGCCTCCTCCTGTATTCCTTTCACCTGCTTCAGTCAGCAGTTGCCTAATACTCCCATTGAAACTCTCAACTGTCTCTGATTCTTTGCATGTATCCAGCTCTCATCTCCTTAATTTCCTTCCTTTTTGCCATTTCTTCAGTTTTAATCTACAGTTCATATCCAGTAAATTGTGGTGGGAGTCCACCTCTATCTCTGGAAATGTCTTCCAGTTGCAAATCTGGTTCTGAAATCTCTGTCTTACCATTATATAATCAATCTGAAGCCTTCCAGTGTCCCCAGGCCTCATCCAAGCATGCAACTTTCTTTTATCTCACACAGTCTTTCAACCTCTTTATCAAAGCTGATTGGCATATAAATCTGGACGACTGTAGTGGTTGTTGGCTTCATGACCATTGTGGCTTACGACAGTGCATTTTGTATGTTGTCCACTGTAGCTTACCCACGTTCCTATTTTCTTATTGATTACTGGGCTACTTCTGTGTTACCCCTATTTGATTTTTTATTTATAACTCTGTATTCACCTAACAAGAAGCTCTGTTCTTACTGCCACCACAGTACACTAATTCCCACTATATCTGACTTCTGCCTGTCCTTTTGCCTTTTCAAATTCTCTAATCTCCTGACCTGAATAACAGATTTAACATTCCATGCTCCAGCTCGTAGAATACCAGTTTTGTTTTTGATGATGACACCCTCCTGAATAGTTGCTGCCCATAGATCCGAATTGGGGGCTATTTTATTTCTGGAATATTTTAATCAAGAAGATGCCATCATCTTTAAACCACACATTATAGCTGCAAGCCATAAGTTAAAAAAATGGCTGTAGTTTCTTCCTCTTGCCTTTAGCCCATTGTGGTACCGTCACAGCAAGGCCAGGGTGGCTATGTTACAAGGCCAGCTCAGTCAGTCATCTAGACTGTTGCTCTGCTCGCCCTACAGTTACTGAAAAGGCTGCTACCACTCTTCAGGAGTCGTATGATTGTGTGGTCTCTCCACAGATACCTCCATTGTCATTGCACCTACATATGGTCATCTGTATCATTGAGACACTCAAGCCACTCCACCCTGGCATGGTTCATGGGTTTGTTTAAAAATGGCATGAATGAAAGAAATTGTTATATTCAGATCTGTCTTCATAGCATATTCAAATCACTTTAGTGTGCATTTTATTTACAAATCACACACACACTCACACACACACACACACACACACACACACACACACACACACACACAGTTTTGTGGTACATTAGCTTGTGTCTTTTATTTTTGCATCATTGCCACCCTTTCAATCATTTAGGGTGAGTATTACATTATTTAACAGGAATGTGTAATAGTAATAATAATAATAATTATTATTATTATTATTATTATTATTATTATTCCATGTGGATTAACAGCCTAGTGCAAATCTTTCATTTGAATGGGACCTAAAATGCCCCAGTACTCCTTTTAGGGAAAGTAGACCTGCAACATGGAATCTGAATACATGTCATTTGTGGTAAATCTTCACATTATTGAGAGGTGAAGGCTGAGTTAAAAGCAGACTGAAATATTCCATGGTCCAGCCAGGATTTAATACCAGTGCCCTTACTCCTGTTATGTGTTATGTGAAGCAAAATAGGCTCTTAAATAACAGCTGCTGTTGGTCAGGCAGAATTGTATTATTCTTGAATAATTTCCCATGTAACATTAATCCTTTTTCAAAAAAAAAAAAAAAATAAATAAATAAATAAATAAATATTGCAAGAAGTATACAGTTTTACCAGTGGGCTATAATGGTGTTTGCTATACAAAGATCAAAGCATTCGATCATGACAGCTTAGTTTGTTTGAAATATGCATTCATAACATATTAAAATTGGAGCTCAACAAAGGAAAAAACTTATTGTTATTTTTTAAATTTATTTATTCAGTGCATATTATCAGGAGGAAGTTGTTTATAAAACTGATCTAGTTACTTTGCTCTCATACTTTCTCCAAGACTGCAAAGTTTCAAATACTTATAATATAGTGAAATTTGTGAACCTTCTATACGGCATTACATGAAATTGGAATTCCACCATACACATCTGCATCCTGCAAATCTTCGGAATTGTAGGAAGCACCGAGAGGTCCACACATCAGAAGACCCAGAAGTCCTTGCTATGTTTGTCCTGATGTCTGTGTGAAAGTACTCATGAAACTTCATAATGTGCATGCTAGTAAACATAGCAATGCTGACCATCAGTATATCAATGAAGTAAACAGGGAAAATTTACTAGAGGCAAGCTCTAACGTGTACCGTATAAGAAATCATGTAATAGCTTAATGGTCTTTTCAGCTCATTAAATGCTTGTTATTTTTGTGTAGTGCCCATTCTTACTCAGGTAGCAGTCTCGAGTAACAGAAATGGCATCTTGCTTTCTGAACTTTCCTCAGATGAAGAACTGGTCCAGAGCAGCTCTGACAAATTTTGCCCCTGTGAAAAAATTGAACATTATCAGGAAGGTGATTAGGAACAATAGTGCACCTTCTGTATATATAATGACCACGAACTGAAATACAAAACTGCTCAACATAACATAACTATGGATTTTACTTACATGGCTTGCATTCTTATACATAGATGAGCCGAAACATTATTATGAGAACTGCCCACCATGATTTTTGGATGCCACCTGGTGGCATTGAGGGCATGTGACACGTTAGCAAAAGTATGTAAGTGGAGCAAACACTGATGGGGGATCACCATAGTGAAGATATGGGCTGCAAATGGGGAAATCCATTGAGATAAGTGACTTTGGTAAAGGGCAGATTATTATTACGCAGAGCCTGTGAACGAGTATCTTGAAAATGGTGAAGCTGGTCAAATGTTCACGTGTTACTGTTGTGAGCATCTACGGAAAGAGGTAGGACAGTGAAATTACCAATACCGTATTTACTCGAATCTAAGCCGCACTTTTTTTCCGGTTTTTGTAATCCAAAAAACCGCCTGTGGCTTAGAATCGAGTGCAAAGCAAGCGGAAGTTATGAAAAATGTTGGTACATGCCGCCACAACTAACTTCTGCCGTCGAATATATGTAGCGCTACGCATATGCTTTGTAAGCACAAAGATAAATACTGGCGCCAAAACCTCTGCGTCAGTAAATAAATTTAAAAAAAAAGTTGAAGACGAGCATTTTTTCTCCGCCGCGAGTTTCAACCACTGCATTTTCATACATTATCCAAAGAAGTAAATACAAATTCCGTATTGTTCATCTTCGAATGTAGCACAATTTCAGTGTACTACGAAAATCTGACTGGCAAGACTGTTTGGGATGTTTGTCAATATGGCCAACTCTACGTTCTGAATTTTTTCCTATCTGTGAGAAGAGATGGTTGCTAATAGGAACCTGATGAAATTTGAATCACATACAGTATTCTCTTCACCATAAGAATAATACGAATATAAACATTTTGCCATGTATTCTTTCGTGTTTGCTGCTATCTCATTTAAATCCTGTCTGCCAAATAAACTACGAAACTAGAGTAGAGTGAGACAACAGCAAACGCGGAAGAATGTACGTATCGTGTCATGTTTATATTCGTATTATTCTTATGCCTAATAGTGATACAGTCAGAAATGAAGCACGGCAAGTGACTAGATTTTTAAATCTAAGATGACTCTAATTTCTGTGCAGAATTTGATGTAATAAAGAAGCGGCCGCAAAGCTTTTCAAACGGAGAAAAATTTCCGCCTAACTCTCGTTCAGAACATGTTCTATCATACATCATTATCAAAGAAAGCAGCAGTGTAAGTAACAACAAATAGCAGTCTCTTGCCATTGTTTCGCTAATGAGACGATTCCTCTCTTTTTTTTTTTTTTTTTTTTTTTTTTTTTTTTTTTTTTTTTTTTTTTTTTTTTTTTTTTTTTTTTCTTTTTGTGTACGCGGCGGTAGCGTGCACAAAAGCAAGCCATGCCGCGAGCCGCGACAGGCCGTAAACACGCACTATCAGAATGCGACAAACAATGCATGACACAGTGCAGTAATGCGTTTTCAGCTTAAGATTGATGCAAACACCTATAACAAAGAAAACGGCACTTATCAGATCAAAGCAAAATAAGCAATCGATTCAAACCAGACGAAGCACGTGAAAAAGGAAGGGCACCCGTATAAATACGGACGGAGCGCCTGACGCATAGCAATAGCTACGTGGTAAAGCTTAACTGCTAAGCTTACGACTCGAACCAAACTACTGTAGCTGTATCGTCATTCATTCAGCCTAAATTGTGTCTCATATTACAGTGGACCAACTTTGTTTTGATTTGGAGGTGCAGCCTACAACTTTTCTCTCCCCTTGAATTTCGAGTCTCAAATTTCAGGTGCGGCTTAGATTCGGGAAATTTTTTTTCTCTGATTTCGAGTCTCATTTTTCAGGTGCGGCTTAGATTCGAGTGCGGCTTAGATTCGAGTAAATACGGTACACGTTAAATGGTTCGACATCCACGACTCTACTGAACGTGGGATTCAGGGGCTTGTCTTCTTGGTAAAGTAGGATAGACTGTGACATGTGGCATCTCTACCAAAAGAGCATAATGCTGGTGCATGCACAAGTGTTTTGGAGCTCACTGTTCTTCACACATTATTGAACATGGAGCTCCGCAGCAGATCAACCCTACGTGTTGACATTTTGACCCACCAATATAGTCAATTATGACTGCAGTGGACATGGGACCATCAGGATTCAACCATCAATCAATGAAACATACCGGCTTTCCAGTTGTATGATATTTTTGCTATACTGTGTCAAAGGTGGTGTCCACAAACACTGTCATTGAGGTGAATGGCAGCTCAAAACGTGCAGAACGCCATGGATGCAGGCTGGTGGGAACTGTATCATGCCATGGTAGACATTTTCTGTGTTTGCGTGGGAATGTGGTAGTAATCAAAGACACGCTGAAAGTTGCGCACAACATGCATCCCTTCATGCTTGATGTCTTCCCCATTGGCGATGTTGTCTTTCAGCAATATAATTGTTTGTGTCTCAGAACCAGAACCGTGCTACAGTGGTTTGAGGATCATTATAGTGAACTCATGTGGATGTCTTGGCAACCAAATATGGCTGATGTAAATCCTGTGGAACCCATCTGGGTTTCTATCAAGCGTCATCACCGCTTACGCAAGTCAGCGGCCCATTATTTACACTAATTACATGAACTATATGTAGACACCTAATGCCACAAACCTACCAGCAAACTATCGGATCCCTGATATACAGAATGAGTGATGTACTTCATTCCAATGCTGGACAGACTAGCTATTAAGCTGGTGGTCATAATTGTTTTGGCTCTTCATTGTCAGTGCTACATTTGTTGGATCTCTTAATTAAAATATGGAGAAAAACAGGTACACAATCTAAAACGAGAAATTGGTGCACATTTTACTTGCATCAGAAGAAACAGACCAACAGTGAAGAAGCTAGCACAGGGCTGCCTCCAGTCTTGCTCAATTGAAAGGTAGGGATGAAATTCCCCCCTACCCCATCCCACCCACAGACACAAAACCAGCATTATTAATTTGTATCGCAGTAACAACAGTGCAGGAGGGAAGGTTAGGATTTGTACCAGAGTCGTATCAAAATAAATTCCGTAACAGTGGAAAATTCAGGATGGAATAATGACATATTATGAGAAGGATAGTTGCTATTCACCATATAGTGGACAAATACGAAAAGAACCCCCCCCCCCCACACACACACACACACGCGCGCGCACACACACACACACACACACACACACACACACACACACACATTGCAAACGCAAATTGCTGTGTGACCACAGTCTCTGGCTGGCCTTGGCAGCCTCTCTCTCTCTCTGTCTCGTCTCGTCTCATCTACCTCCGATGAAGGCCTTTTTGGCCCAAAGCTTACTTGCTGTTCTGCCTATCTGTGACAGCATCACCGCTACATGGTGAGTAGCAATTATCCTTTTCATAATATGCATTGTTCATCAGTGCCATGCATGTTACCAGTGTAGATAATTTGTCTGATTGTTTATTTCCGTTCAAAGGTTACCTCTTTTTTTCTGTTTTGGTAGTAGATATGGGTTTAGTTACAGTATCCTTGGGTACATGTATTGTGCTATGAATAAGACATCAATAGATAGTAGGGGGTCCATCAGACATATGTAGTCATAATGAAATATGGCATAGTTGATGGAAAGTCAAAAATTTCTGAAGAGTGTTGCTGACTTATTTCACTTAACCAGAGATGGTACTGAATCACTCGAAGAAGCCTCCTATATTGTTGACAGGTAATATACATGGAGTGTAATAAGACAAACTGTCCAGAAATTATTATTGTAAGCTGTGTTACTTTAGTGAGTGTAGAAAATGAATTCATTTATTGGTTAAAGGGAAAAAACTTTCGGCTTGTAATCTTCGGTATGTAAAGTGCTAATGTACAGGTGTTAGGTTAATGGGTAAGAATGTTCCACTGTTTATGTGCAAATGCAAATAAAGATACTTGGAGACTATTCTCTCTCTCTCTCTCTCTCTCTCTCTCTCTCTCTCTCTCTCTCTCTCTCTCTCTCTCGTTGATGTTTTAATTTTGTGGGATAACAATAAAGATCAGTAAATTCAGTTTCGAAGCCTACTGTTCTCAGGAAATGGTGTCTGAATCAAGGTGAATGATTTGTAGGTGCTTCACTCTATTGTTGCAAAATACATTACTCGCTAATGGAAAAAATAAGATTAAAGCATGAAACACTTTATTTCCAATTGTCATTTACATACCTTGTTTATTCCATCAAGGTAGCAAGACAGAATTATTTTGATGAATGGAGACAGGTGAAATTTAGAAGTGTAGTGCAGTTGATAGACCATGTATATGTACAAGATATTGTTGTATAAGCAAGCAGCAACAATATTAACCATACATGCATTTGATGAAGCTATGATAGACACTGATTTTGACAGCAGACACATCCTGAGTTTGCTTTTGGATTTGATAGGTGATGAAATCTAGGTGTCCTGTACTTACATAAAAGTATTCTGAGGAAAAAGTGACAAGCTGAAGTTTTGGAGTTAAAGACCATGGTAGGCGGGTTATTGGATAATTCGTCTTTAGAAAGTTTTGCTAGTAGTTTGGAGAATAAAATGTGATATTGGTAACAGATTGTGTAATCCAGACAACCACTGCATCACCACATGTGACTTACCATGTAATTGAAGTCAGTCACCCCAGTAGCAGAATTGTGCAAGTCAGGAAAAAATTACAGATTGGTCAACTTTGAGATGGCAAACCAAGAGCTTGATTTTATGGGATTGTTTGGCACATTTTAGGAATAACAGAGCATCAGGTATTTCCAAATAGATCGTTGAAATTATATGTACCAAAGAGATCATGTTGAGACGTATTATGAAAAAGTTCAAGGTGAAAAGTATCAGGTGCTATGTCAAGAGCATGCTGTGTTGATTTAGGTGTGTGATACCTTCTTGGAGGCCACGAAGTACTGATCTGTGACACATAACAAGACCAGCTATTCATTTATTTCATACTGCCAAAGTTTTGCTTTCATACCCTTCCATGTTCATGTTGTTTTTGTTACACATGTAACTTTACACTTCAGTCACACTTCATGACTTACTCCCTTCCATTTGTTTACGCAATAATCCAATGAAATTTGAAAATTATGTGTATTGTATGCTGCTCTGGATTTTGAATTCCGACACACATTTTCAGTTGTTACTTTCTGCTGTTATTACCTGCTATTAAGTATTTCTTGAACATGAGATGTAAGTGATGTATGTTTTCTCATGAAGCCTTCCTGCATATTTTGCTCTTTTCGTTTTTCCTGAATCTCCAAAGGCATCCAGATTAATGGAAAAGTGGGAATGATTTGCTGCAACTCCTATCAGCATTTTTTCCTGTATCAGTTGTCAAATATATGCCAGTGGCAGCTTACTTATTCATCTACTTGCCTACAATTTTCATTCTTGGGAATCAAATCAGTAAATATCCCCAGTCATTCAACTGATTTATCCTTTCTTGCCCATTGCCAATGTCTTGTGATAGTTGTTGCTTCAATTACACACTCACATTATTTAGATGACATCATTAGTGATAAACTGTCACATTGGTTATCTTTTCATCTATTAGGGGAGTAAAATGGGCCAGTCATTAAGTCACTACAATTGGTTGCCAGAGAAATGAGAATAAAATTCTGGATGGATCCATTTTTGAGGCCAAAGCCCATTCCATTCCAATTTATTCACCACAGCCTAGCAATAACATATGAATGTTTTACCTATAGCATGCATGTACAGTCTTCATTTAGTTTGTTAGCTGCCATGTAGAGAAATAAAAAGAAAAAATAATCTATAATTAAAATGCAGTTAAATATTGAAAGAAAAATCTGATAACCACGTGGCAGCAGACCAATAACCCATACAAACTTCTCTCAGCTGACAGAAAACAAAGAAGAGGCTGAAGGAAAACTAATTTTTTGTAGCAAAATAAAAAAGGCTTATGCAGCCTTGGGGGGGGGGGGGTAAGAATTTTGGGACTGAAAGCAGTAAAGTTAATGTTAGTAGTGCTGCTGATGACCACAGCAGAAAATTTGGACTGTAGAAGAGACGCACTAATTCGGAACTAAATAAAAGACAAGTGACATGGAAGAAAACAATATACAATAAAAACTAAACAAATTAAATACTATACAGTGAATGTAGAAGAGATGGAATACGAAAATGGAATAAATAAGTAAAATAAGTGTATATATGGAAATGAACAAGATGGATTGGTGGAAAGAGGAGAGACTGGAAGGGAGATGTCAAAATTAGGTGAAGAAGTTGAAATAAGGTAGGAAACTTAAAAAATTTTGAAGAGTAGTTTCTTACATGTGAAATACTGACTTACTGGTCATGGGAGGAAGCAACAGATCACCCCAGTACTATCCTACTGTTATGGTGCTTTAATATTTAGTACAATAAGCTTGTTTCATCCACATATTCTGACTGGCAGATTAATTGGCAAGCCAACATGGATGGCTGGATAGTTGGAGCATCACTTCAAGTGGAATGTAATGCACATTCTCCCATTACTAACTCTTGGTAGAGTGGCAAGATGTGCAGAATCTGGAAAGACAATGAAAATAAGGGCAAAGAAAATGTGGGATGATATGGGTCAGTATTTCATTTCTTCCTCCAGCATAAGTACTTCATTACTTCACATGTGGAAATCTGCTCTTCATTTAATATGCTTTGTCCCTGCAACCCAGAAGTTACATTCTGCTTCCTGTTATATTCTTTGTTATGTTGTCTCTTTCTATTTTTATCCCTCTTTCCCTAGTTTCCATTGTACCCTGTGGGCAGGCAATTCATCCCTCCTTTTTTTCCCCCCTAACCTGGTACTTAGCTTCACAGGACCAACTTACTGTCCCCTCCCTTTAAACATAAATTGTTCATTTATTATTTGTTCTCCTTTTAACAAATGCAAAATGAAAAATGGGGTCAGACTATTACTCACCTGCAGATAAATGATGAGTGGTACATAAGCACACGTAAATGACCAGAAAATCAGATTGACTTTAGAGGTTCACTCCCTTTTCACATCAGTACTTGTATGGTACCAACAAATAAATGTGTGCTTTCATAACTCTGCCTATTCGCCACCCATCAGTAATCTGCAGGTAAGTGGTACCATGTACTTATTTTTCATTTGTTGTTAGTTATTTCCATTATTGTCGTGTTCTGTTTATTTTATGTAGTCATTTTTCAGTTTTCACGCCTTCCAGTAATGTCTGATGTGAAATCCTTAGTTTTCTAACCCTTTCAAATTCTGCTATTATCCTGAATATTTCCTAACCTTTATGAGTAAAAAGGCTGGTGAATCTTATAACTTGCGCATATGTCTGTCATTCTGCTGCTACATGTTAAATAGTATATATGAAAAATATTGGGACAAATATTGAAAGATAAATTGTGTGAATTCTTTTATGTAGCAATTTAGGGGTTAGCTTGGTGATAGTTATCGAGATGGTTATTATCTGTTCACCAATGTCACTCCTGTAAATGTTAGGTACTAAAAGAGTTCCCGTGTCTGTTGTTTCTCTTTTACCATATATT
The DNA here is from genome assembly GCF_023864275.1 of Schistocerca cancellata. Classification (NCBI taxonomy): domain Eukaryota; kingdom Metazoa; phylum Arthropoda; class Insecta; order Orthoptera; family Acrididae; genus Schistocerca; species Schistocerca cancellata. The sequence continues at coordinate 323,506,774 of NC_064630.1, read as the reverse complement.
CCACTGTGTCAAGCTTATTCTTCATCATCAAAGCTCCTGTGAATGCCACACATCAATTATGCCCTTCAGTTTTATCTATTCCTAATTTTGGAGACATGTAATGACCTGTTGATGTTATTTGTCCTAGTGTAAAATCAACCAGTGGCCCTCTCTTCTGCAGAATAACATGGAAATAGTACATCTAGGGTGCCCCAAGTATGTTGTATTGCATTACACAGGGCATTGTTAGATCTGCTTCCGTTATTTGTTTGTGTGAATACAACTGTTCTTATCCATTGTGTATTACAACAACTTGTTGTTTACCTGTGTGAGGGGGGATAGGTGATAGCTATTTTGAAATTCATTAATATAATATCTCATTTTTTTGTGTATAGAAAGTCACATCCAAGAGCTTAGCAGCTCTTCATCAGAGGAAGCTGGAAATAATTTCCCAGTTGGAGAAAGTTGTGGGAATATCTGCTGCATCAGCAATTTCCAGTTCTACTTCTTCCCAGGCCAGAGCGGTAAGAGTACTAAAAAAAAGTTGTGCACCAAAGTTAACAAATGAAACAAGAAATACATATACTGAACGATTTTTTAAACTTTCACTTATTCCCATAATTAGCACCTTAAAATATAAAACTGGTGGCTGTGGTATGGTGTGTGGTGACCCAGGTGGAAAATCTCAGATATGACGCTAGTTTTGCAGCATTCACCAGGCAGAAGTGGTTGTATAGGAGTTGATTTGAAGTGAAGCAATCTGTAAAGCAACTAAGTCATCACACTAACAATTCACACTGAATTCATGACCAAGCAAGGTGGCTCTGGACTTGCACATGAGAGAACTTAGTCCAGCTGATCTCTATTTACTGTGGTTTTTATAAATTGATCCACCCATATCAATTTGAGAACTAAGTGTGTAAATACATAGTATCAATAGGTATCCCAATCTTATGGGGCAAACATGCAAAATAGTGTTGTACCAGGCCCATATATATAAAAATGTGGAACATCTGCACAAGGTATTCTTTTATGTTAATTGAAGACTTGCATTCCACTCCATCCCACCCAACCTCCCTCCCCCCCCCCCCACCTCCCCCCCCCCCACCCACCCACCCACCCAACCCCTAAAAAAGTAACGAGAGTCACTTTATCATCTTTAATGGCATTCAAGAAAAATATAATGCATTCTTTAATGATAACATTTTAATACATGTTAAATGATAGTCCACTTCACTTTGGAATGGTTTTATTGGTGAATCAGTTTTTGTCAACAGTACACTTAATATGCATCACAGTACTACGTACTTTATATTTAATATGTTTCAAATTAAATCATGAGTTCATCCGAGTTAGCAAAAGTAAAATAAACATCTAGACAATATATATTTAAACTTTGTTATCAGAGGTGGTTTTTTTTCAATCCAAGGCCGTTTTCTGCCCTAAAACTGAAGCCTTGTTTGAGCAGCACTGGTGCATCATCAGAAGATACCAGTGTAGTTAACATGTGGCACAACTGTTGATTCTAACACATAATGTGATAATGACAGTTTCTTTATGTTTGCTGTATAACATGACTGTTCCATTAATTTTATGCTTTTCTCCAAGTTTTCATCACAGCACTTTGATGTCATTATTTGCTCTCGCACTCTGGCTTCTTGCAAACCTGTGGGGTAGTTCCCTCTAGTTTCTGTTGGCACTCCTAAACAATGGTGAAATTGTAAGACTATCAAATATCTAACTTCTCCTTTCACTCTCTTTACGTATTGGACAAACACTCTTGTCCTCATTAACGGCAAATGACTGTTCAGGTAATGTGTTGTCAACATTTTTCAGATTTCACAAACAAAATGATTTAGCTGCCTTAAAAGCTGTTGTCATACCGAACATGACTTATCATCTTTGTTCTTGCTGCTGAGTAGACACCAGAAATTCTACCTTGCCACTTGTTTCTTCCTTTTTCGCTTACATTTGTACTTTTGTAATACTACCAGCCCAATTTGACAGCCTGCCTCCAGCAAGCTACCCAAAGATAAAATTTCACATTGCAGTTAAATTGGTATGTGTATCGTACTATGAGAAACAATCACAAGGAGCCTTTTAGACTCCTAATCCAAAAGAGCCTGTAAGTAGGCTTCAGATAAATCGGTTTCGGAGAAAAACTGGCACACAGCAAGTTTAGCTTATAACTAGTCTGGACAGGGCAAAGGGTAAGTGTCAGTGATAGATTGAGCACTAACTGAAACTTCAAAGTTGCCTCAAAGCTGAAGCTGACCAGTTGGTTTTTTAACAATCACATTTTAAATGTGAGTAATAAAGAAAAGAGATGTAAGCAGGTTTCAGGCATGTGAAATGAAGTTCCTCAGAAGTAAGCTAGGAGTAACAAGGATAGATAGGATGAGGAATGAAAGGGTAATGGAAATAGTGATAGAGGAATCATTCAGAGAAGAATAGAAACATCAAGGCTAAGATGATGTGGACACTTAAAGAGAATGGAAAACAAGATGTATCCCAATAAGATAAAAGAAATGGAGGTGCAAAGGATGTGGCCAAGACAAAGACAAAGGGAGGATGACTGAAAGGTGAGGAGGAATGTTTTCAAAAAAGAAGCGAGTACTGGACAAGAGTGAACACAGAAAGATGGTGAGAAAACAGGGTTACATGGTGGGGCTTATGTTCCAGGCAGACCCAGGCTGGAGCTGGAAAGTGTTCAAGATTATGATGATGACGACGATGATGATGATGATAAGGAGGGTAGGTCACTCTCAATGTAATAGACTGTATGACGCCTAACAACATCGCCTGTCCATTTGTGATTTCACTTGATCACGCAAAGCCATTGGAATAGGGCAAGCACAGAAGAAGCATGGATGCTCCATAGGTTTCAGGGTAATCTGGACCACAAAATTAGTGGTACAACCTAACCCATCCAAGAAGAGAGACGAGAACCCAGAACACAGAGAATCTTAAATGCTGGTAAGGCACCTGATCGGAAATGAGGTGCACTGTATCTGACATGGAAAAATCAAGCGCCGGCCGCGGTGGTCTAGCAGTTCTAGGCGCTCAGTCCGGAACCACGCGACTGCTACTGTCGCAGGTTTGAATCCTGCCTCGGGCATGGATGTGTGTGATGTCCTTAGGTTAGTTAGGTTTAAGTAGTTCTAAGTTCTAGGGGACTGATGACCACAGATGTTAAGTCCCGTAGTGCTCAGAGCCATTTGAACCATTTTTGAAAAACCAAGCACTGAAAACATCCAGACTGAACAAATTTATGGTACCAGCACCATCCACTAACCAATAGCCAAGGAATGAACCACAGATTTATATATAATGGGGGCCAGAAATTGCCCCGAAGTTGAAATGTGCTGCTTTTTGTAACTCACCAGACATTGAGTAACTGGAAATAACGTAAGAGATCCCAAATCCACATAAGTTTGTGAGTTTAGCGAAGTCATGGCTGCACACTTGTCCACTTGCAGTCTGAGTGCTTTGCCTTCACTCGCATTTTAATAAACGGTTTGTATGCTTCGTAAACACTGGAGACACACAGCTAATATTGATGTCCATGTCTGCGGGAGGGGCTGGGAACGACACACAGATGCTAAATGTCCATTTTTTTGTAATGTTGGTGCAAGCCGTGCAGCACGGCCATTTCATGTTGCACAGAATGGTATGGGCTAGATGAGAGCACTGCCTTTGCTGTGGTTGTTGCTTGGAATATCGCTATCCAGTGTGGCATGGAGGCCACGTTTTTACGGCTGCCATGTTGTCTCTCCCTTGAAAACTGGCTGATGCCTAGCATGAGATACCTCAAAAGATTGAGCAATATTTAACATTTCAGCAAAGATGGATTCTTGCACTTGACATACCACATTATCAGGAGTCAACTGAGCTATGGCGTCATGGAACATAGAATCAGCATAGGAATCATGATAAGCATCAGTAACAAATTGACAGTTGCGATTGAAGGCGTGGAGCTTGGCTGCCCAAAGCCTGTAGTTCTGGTGGTACTGTTTATGACGACTATGAAATACTACACATGTTTGCAGTGACTTCTGTGCATTTACAGTGATAACTTGACAACAACTTAACACATTTCTTCGAACAAAAATGATGCTAGTTTCTAGAGAGAGGCTAACTGGTACAACAACTGTTAGATCTGAAGAGAAAGCCAAGAAAGAAGTATCCAGGCTTTGGGTACATTGTCATAAGAGGAAACGACAGCGGGTACACAAATGATGTAGAAGCCTACATAGTCAGTGTGGCCAACAAGTTCATGATACCAGCTGTTCCTTGAGGAGGGATTGGAGCACTGCTTCCATGGACAGAAGAACTGAAGGAACAACCGATAGACTGAATGCACAGAAGGGAACACCACATTCATCATCATTTATATTGTAAGATACAAACAACAGCATTGCCACAGTGAACCAAAGTTTATTCATCTTCCTCATAGAAGCAAGCAACAGTTGAGAACAAGACACGAAGGAAGAAACCATCCAGGTACTGATACAAGCAGTTAGTGTCAATAAATATAAACATAATATGTGAGCGAGTGCCTGCTGCACTGTATTTATAAAGAGGATGGTTCTACTAGCTGGGTTGGCAGATGTTGTATCCTGTGTACAAGTCATGTGGCTCACTGCAGGTGGCTCCTGGTGGCCGGCCAACACAGATGCCATTGGCGGAATGTTCAAAGTATAATGCGCCAACAGGCGTATCCAAGTATTCTGTACAGGCTTGTAGCAGTATGCTACAGCTTTTGTCCTGTTATAATATGCCCCTGATATTTCACATCTGCAGCCAAGGCCTTTGGGAAAAAGTTCTCAAATCTTTGCTGTGGACTCTTCTTCAGGATCTGCAACTCACATTACCATTTAAATAGGACTCCGGCTGATAATGAGTTTTATCTGTCAATCAGACATAATGAGATTCATTAGCATTCTTTTTTTATGATACACAGTGTTAGTAAAGTCAGTAATTTGTTAT